>NW_018165264.1:0-12545 GCF_001263595.1 Phalaenopsis equestris | reverse complement strand
GCAAAAATTCATTTTTTTATGTTGACCGACAAGTTCCTCTATTTAATACAAAAAATTAAATAGGGTTTATATTAAGTTGTGTTCTTAAAAATTTTTTATAAGGGCAAGCCCCTATAGTTAATTACATCTTAGATAACTGAAGTCATCTAAGAAAACTCTCGATAAAAATCAAGGATATTATCGTCCGGAATTCAAAGGGATAGCACTTTTCAAATGATCGGACAAAGAGATGTGAAATGAGAATTGATCAAATTTGGAACATTTCTATGGAATCCAAAGGAAAAACTAGGGGATGTCATGGATCTTGAGGACAACCTTGGTGACTTCCCAAGCTATCCTATGGTTCGACTTCAATTTAAGGAAGAAGAATTTAAGTGTTTCATCCTACCAATTTTATTAATTATGGCTTAAATTTATGCAAGACTGAGGCTTACATTCGTGTGAAACGATCACGCAAATTGTCTGGAAGATATGAGGGTTTAGGTCGTGATAAACTACAACCTCAGAATCCTAAAACGAGTTAGGGCTTAAATTGCACAACATGATTGTGCAAAGGTCTAACGAAAGAGTTGAAGATTTATGTCGCATTAGGCGGATAACCTCGAAATCCTATGGCTTATGTTGTTTAATTTTAAGGAAATATGTGTTGTTGCAGATCCTCATGTTGTTGTAGATCCTCGTGCTATTGCAAATTACTGCTCTAGCTCCTAGCTCCAAGAAACTCGACGAAGTTAAAGGTTTAAAAGACAAGTTCAAAGTTCAAACAGGGGGGGGGGGGCTTAAAGTTGATTAGAGCGACACGGGTTAGGATCCCACGGTTCTCTCATTAAAGTCTAAGGTTTAAAGGTTTAAATGACAAGTTCAAAATTCAATCAGAGGGGGGGGGGGCTTAAAGTTGATTAGAGCGACACGGGTTAGGATCCCACGGTTCTCTCATTACAGTATCACTATTTTCTTTTGAATTTACTTAGCTTAAACGAGTTGTAAACCCATTTAAACCGAGGAGATCTCGTTAGCAACCGTGGGTTAAATCCTCCGAGCGACTCCCATAAATTCAAAAGTTGTTTTAAGTTCTGTGGCATTTCAAAGGATTTATGGTTACCTTTGAAACAAATTTATTTAGATTTCTTTAAAAATGTTAATTAATTTTTGAAAATGATTTTGGTCTTTGCAAGTAAAGGAAAGGTGCATGATCCCAATTCTCTATATAGTAGATGTAAAATACGATGTATGTGATTATATGATTAATATCCTTAATAGTTATTCGTAATTTTCAACAGCTCCAAAAACTTGATCCAAAGCAAAGGCTGGGTAAAATAAATCTTTCACTATGAAGCAAATAAGAATGCAGTTATAAATTTCAATATGGGATACTACGCAAGTATACGTGTCATTATCAAGTAATATAGAACTTTCTAATTAAGTCTCAAATATCGAACCCACGAGGAGGATTGGATTTAAATTACAAAATACTTGACCATATATATTCTTACTCAAACTTAAGATGCTATAATAGAACTGAAAGTTTGATTCCTTTTGTGATTTTTGATAATTTAAAATAAAGTGAGCAACTAATTAACTTAATTAAAATACTTACAAGATGAAGGCAATATATATAAAATATTTTTTTTCTTATCATGAATCAGTGATAAATATAGAAATTAAGTTGTGAAAGCATGTTAAATGTGTTGTGCCAAATATGAGCAGTAATATTCTTTACCCTTACTGGAGATGCTATAAAGAACATTGAGTAATCTATAGTTTGAACAGTCTTGAAGAACAGCTAGGCAGGGACGATACTAGCTCTCACTCTGGAATTCCCTCTTCTCCCTCCACTTGGGGACTAACGTCTCGTATAAAAACCTAAGACTATAAATCAAATTAGGGGCTTTAGCCTGTCACTCTAAATTCCTCTAATTCTACACCCATTAAAATATATTTTCCTATTTTTTTGCACTCAATCCTATGTACTACATTCTAATTCATGAAATCAATATGTGATTCCAACCACTTGTTGACTGAGACAATACCATCTCGAATCTTACATGTTCTCACGACAGGTTTTAACATCTTAATTAGTCAAATTAGCAACCACTTGTTGACTGAGACAATACCATCTCGAATCTTACATGTTCTCACGACAGGTTTTAACATCTTAATTGGTCAAATTAGGAAATAAATGAAGTGCAAGGGCTTGAATCATCACAACTTCTCCTAACATTGAAGACTAATACTTCACACAACTTCCTTTAAACATTTAATCACTTATCATTTTAAGGAAAAAGATAAAGAAAGCTACACATTCAGAATCTATGGAGAAAACAAAACCACACATGAGTTTAAAAGTAGAAATCATGCACACAAACACAAAATCTAGATTAAAACCAAGTGTAGTCACAATGATAAATATTTATCTCAAATTCTTTCCACTAAATGTCTTGAAGTTCCTTTGAATTCTCTTCCTTCTCTCACAATACAAACTAACGCTCAAAATAAAATAAAATAAAATAAAGGTGGCCAGCGGCGGCGGCGGTTGTAAACTTTGGTGGATGGTTGATGGCCCCTTCGCTTGGAATATCTATGTCTTTTCTTATAAAAATCCAAGGGGTGCCTTAGTGTCTCTTCAAAAAGGTGTCTCCATTCAATGAATTTTCTCGAAGTTGCCTCCTCATAAGTTAATTGAATGAATTTTCGTGTGCATGGGCTATTTAACACGTTTTTATTAAGGGTTGCTTCAAACACCTCTTTAAATTCCACTCTAATTAAATATTTCTTTAAGTAACTAACTTTGACGCTTAAGCACGAGGTATTTGGCGCTTAGGCGCGGATCATCTAGCGTTTAGGCGCCAATACTAGGCGCGTGGGCGCCCTAGTTCATTTTTGCATATTTCTTCATTTTTGCTCCAAATTTGACCATTTTTTACTCCTTTTAGCATTTTCATCCATTCGATTGTACCTACAAGAAAAATACACAAATACCTTTTATTAAAGCGCAATATCTCAATAAATATGTATAAAAATGTGTACAAAAACACTATATATTTTATGTGTATCAAAATCCCCCAAACTTAAGATGTTACTTGTTCTCAAGTGACTTTTCAATTTTTAAAAAACCAATATAAGTAGATAATGTATATGAGTTTCTTTTGGAGCTACAAAAATTAAAATTTTGAAATATAGTAGTTCAATTTAGAAAAAAAATGTTAGTGAATGAGACCAACCTTAGGTTTAGAAATTTTTAATATTAAGAAATATGAAAATATGAGTTCCTATCTAATTCAGAAATATTGTAGATTTTTCCAAATATTGAATTTAGACATTTTATTATCTCCACTTAAAAATTTTTTATTAAGCATAATTTAATTCACTATATTATATCCTTAAGCTTAGGAAGTCTTATACTTTAAAAAAATCAGATGTGAAACCAAGTTTTGATTAGGCACTAATCCTCATGCTTCTCCTCCCTTTTATTTTATTTTCTTTTTCTTTTCTTTTTTTTTTCTTTTTCTCTTTTGATTTCTTTTTCTTTTTCTTTTTCTTTTTTGTTTTCTTTTTCTTTTTCTTTTCCTTTTTTAGGTAAGGATTACTATATTTGGACAGGCTTTTAATTGTTTTTAATTTCACTCTTCCTTTCCTAAAGTAAAGAGTTGATAATTTTCTTTTACTTAAAAAATATAATAATAGTTTTGAAAATTAATTTCATTAAAAGAAATTTAAGTTTGAAAATAAAAGGTCTAAATTTCTAAATTTTTCAAAAATGTAATTTTTCTTACTAAAGATAATTACACTATATTTTGCTTTTTCCACACCACAAATTTTTAACTTTAAGTTTTTCTACATTACTGTAAATTTTAACTAAATTCTCTTACTCATTTATAAAATTAAAATTTTACTTCCCTAATATAACTTCATATACATAATCATTTTTTAAATCAAAATAAAATTTATTTAAAATACATTTGAGAACAAATAAACTTTTAAGTTTCTTTAAAATTTTTCATCCCCCCCTCCCCAAACTTCAATTTTTAATAGAAATAAAACATTTAGCATCATATATAAATAAGCAAGAATGAAAACTAACTATAACATGCTTGCAAGAATTTTCATATCCTAAATATGCAAGTACAAAGATTAAAAACATGAGTAAGAATTTAATTTGATCAAATTTTTTAACTATTTAACATGCATAGATTCATAAGACTTCTATGCAGTGGAGTGTAACTGAAAAGCAAATAAACATGACTACAACATAAAGAAAAATAACTGGTATTAAATTGAAAATTTTATACATGCAACTTAAATTAACAAGTTAGCTGAATTCTAAACCTTTCAAAGATTTCATAATTAAGTTTAATAAACACTAACTAAATACACAAAACAACACAATTAACATAATTACTCAACACAAACACAAAACAACACAATTAACATAATTACTACCACTAAAACATTCTAACAACACTCAAATATAAATACAACATAAAAGGTGTACTAAACAAAACATAACAAAAAAAAAACTAGATGTCTCAATACTCTCAACTGAACTCAACAAAAAAAAGTTCAGAATGCCTGCACCATCCACAGTTCATAAAAACACATAAATAGAAAACAACATAAAACAGAAAACAAAACTACAAATCCAACTAAGCATCATCTTACTCATCACTATCATCACTACGTCAAGCAGTTGTAGGCTCATATGGTGGATATCTAGGGTACTGAGGAGATGCTACATCTCTGTTACCTCTATTGAGATGAGATGCTCCATATCATGCTCCATATCTGTGTTGCATTCCTCCTCATAATCACTTCTTCTTCTCATATACCCATCCATATGCTCTGCAAAATGCTCTAAGTTTGTTAATTTTCATTGGTATAAAAAATATTATTTAATATTCTTTCCGTAAGCTGTGACTGATTATCAGGACCAGAAGTCTGACCCCGTGTTGTAGAAGCATGTGAAGTAGAGGCTCGTGAAGTAGAGGCAGCAGAAGTATTGGAGAATCCACCCTTCCAACCAAAAATAGAATGATGTGAATAAGTCTTCACATTCACACTAGTAATTGGCTTCAATGGCTGTAACATCTCCTCCCAGCTGTCAAATCTAATACCAGCCTGCTCACATTACAAAAATATTAAGGATGCAAATCCCAAACCTAAGGTAGTAGAAGTGATGGCAGAACTGGTAATAGCTCCATAAATCAATCCTTTAAGATCAATACACTTGGACTGCTGGATACAATAGTTCAAAGTTGCTCTCTCTCGAGTCACTTGACTTAAATGATTTGTAGGCAGCAGACGAGCAGAAATAAATTAATGTCATGCCTTTACATTAGCATCCAATTTTGAGGCAGAAAAATTTACTCTACTTGCATTCGTAATCTTCCATAATCCTCTCCCAACAGTTAAATATGATATAATCTCGTCTAGCTCCTCCTCTGTGGGACTATAGCTTACATAAAAACACAAGTACTAGGACGCAAATGATAAACCTCATTAATTACCTTAGGAGAAAATGGTATTATTTTTGCCTTCACTCTGACTCCTCCTTCATCAGCCTCCGAGAGATTACCAAAGAACTCTCGTACAACAGAAATCACGACGACAACGGAAAAACAATAGAACTGCTCTCACTGGCGGCTAAAAATCAATTCTTCAACAGCTTCTCAAGGACTTTTAAAACATCGCTCAGGAATCAGTTTTCTTATATGCAGTGCATCGCTATATCTGTCCTTTGCTCTCAAACTAACAAATTTACTTGAATCGAATGAAGCTTTCCCCTTGCTTATTTTCATTCTCGGTGCAATTTTCTAAAAAAATATATAAAATTCAAAATAAAATCCACAATTAACTCCAAATCACTACTCAACATCTAAAAGCTTAAACTAACAAATCTTTGCATTTTCCATCAATTTTTCCAAATTTTTTACCATAAATAGTGATTTTTGGGTAGCTCATGAATGTGCTCAAAATACATGGTGTAAATCAAAAAGTTTTGCATAGAAGTGAAGCTCTTACCTCAAGAAGATCAAATCTAACAATTTTGGCTTAAATCCACCAAAAAATCTTCAAAATAGGTGATTTCCTAGACTAAAAATCGTGAAAAATAGAAGAAAAATGCAAGCGAAGGAGAAAAAATGGAGTTTTTGGGACCAAAAATTCACTTAAAACCATTCGAGAAACTGACACATAAGCACGAAGGGTTCGGCGCTTAGGCGTCAGTCTATCTGTTTAGGCTGCGCTTTAGCGGGGTTTTGGCGCTTAGGCACCAGTGCACAAATTTTTATTTTTTTCCATTTAAGTAAAATGCACTCCTAGCCTAAGTCAACCAACCCTCTATGATCTCAAAACACTGTATATACTATTTTCTTCCTCTTATCTCTTCTCTTACTCAAGTTTCATCAATCTTGGATAATTCGATTCAACACTAAATAATACAAAATTTCACACAAACAAAACACTTATATTAATTCACAAACAATTACAAACACTTTTGAATAAATAAATTCTCAATCCAAATAATCTCGGATGAAAACTTCCTAACACAAAACTAGCCTTTCATAACATTAAAATACACATTAAACACGCTTAACATAAACAAACACTTAACACATAAACACAAAATCACAAACATAATTCCACTTTCTAGTTGATGGAACAAATTTTGGCCTATCATTAGTCTCTCCTTCAGCATTTGGTATGTATATCTGAAAGAACGGATGATGATTAATAAATATGGTTGAATCTTCTTCAATCCACTTGTTCTTCAGATACATAGCCTTATTTGCTTCTTCTATAAAACTGGTATGGCTAAATTGCATCTTTAGTTGTCATCCCAAATGATCCAGATGTGCGTTAACTTCCATCACCTTCGCTTAAATTAAAGCCACATTATCCTCAATTCTCTGATTTTCTTCACTATTTCTTTGATACTAATGGCTAGGAAACTATTATACATCTCTTGGGCACTTTGAATAATAAGCTTCTATCTCATTGCTTCCTCCTTCAAATCACTCTCCAAAGAAGTCATTTTTTTTAAAACTTCTCTATTTTTTCACTTAAATTTTAGGGTTAATTGAAGGTGTGGTGAGATTTCTACTCACACCCCTCTATTTATAGGCTCTAAAACCTTTCTAAAACTCATAGGCATGTCTCACAACTACTCTTATACGTTCAAGCCAACCGATTCATGGTTAGGACTTCTAGAAACCAAATTCACACATGTTTTTTAACTACCGCGCTTAAGCATCTGATTTTCGCGCTTAAGCATCAGTGCTCAATTTAGCATAGGTCAACTTAATGTCCAAACATTCGTCCAAATATGTCTAAGTCATCTTTTATGGTCTTTGAATAATCACTAACTCATTATATGGTCAAAATACTACCAGAATTTTCTAATTCACATACAATAACATAACAATAAAAATAAACACACCGACAACATAGGGCACCGACAACATGGGGCGCCTCCCACAGAGCACTTGGTTTAACGTCGTCAGCCCGACGTAACCATACTTATTCAAGCTTACCCAAAATGAAAAAAATCATTTAATTTAATTTGTTCACCTAATAAGTAGGATTTCAGTTTATGACCATTCACTTTAAATATTTTAACAGTTTTAGGATCTTTAATATCCATAGCTCCATAGGGATAAACTTTCATCACAACAAATGGGCCCATCTACTTGGACTTAAGTTTACCTGGGAATAATCTAAACCTTGCAATGTAAAGCAAAACTTGTTGCCTTGGGTGAAAGTTTTTAGTAAGAATCCTCCGATCATGGCACATCTTTATCTTTTCTTTGTAAATCTTAGCACTTTCATAAGATTCATTCCTTATCTCTTCAAGTTAATTTAATTGTAATAATCTTTTCTCACCAGCATCTTTTAAATTTTAATTATATTCCTTAATTGCCCAATATGTTTTATGCTCAAGTTCAACTGGTAAGTGACACGCTTTCCAAAATATTATCATATATGGGGACATTCCAATAAGAGTTATGTATGCAGTCCTATAAGCCCACAAAGCATAGTCTATTTTAGTTGACCAATCCATTTAATTAGATTTAATCCTATAAGCCCACAAAGCATAGTCAATTTTAGTTGACCAATCCATTTAATTAGATTTAAAGATTTTTGCAATATTCTTTTAATTTCATGATTGGATAATTCAGCCAAACCACTTGTTTAAGGATGATAAACAATAGCAATTCTATGGTTAATATGATATTTTTTTTAATTATTTCTCCATTATTGCATTTCTGTAATGACTTCCTCCGTCAGTTATGATTACTCTCGGCATCCCAAATCTACAAAATATATTCGTTCTTGAAAATTTTGCAACACTTTGAGCATCACATCGAGGTAAAGCAACAACTTCTATCCATTTGGATACATAATCTACTGCTCAAAAAATATATAAATTTTTGAAAGATGGTATAAATGGTCCCATGAAATTTATTCCACAAACATCAAATATCTCAACTTCTAACGCATAATTGAGGGGCATCTCATTCCTCTTAGAAATATTACCTATTCGTTGACATCAATCACAAGTTTTGATATAAGAATTAATATCTCTATAGATTATAGGCCAATAAATTCAAATTGTAAAATTTTGTATGTTGTTTTATCAAAACCAAAATTTCCCCCAAAATCAGAATTATGACATTTTTGGATAATTTCATAAGTTTCTTCTAAATGCACACATCTTCGAATAATAAGATCATTTCCTTTTTCATATAAAAATGGGTCATCCTAATAATAATTCTTAGCTTTAGATATAAATTTCTTCTTCTGTTGGTACGTCATGCCATAGGGTATAATATCACTAACAATGAAGTTCATAATGTCGACATACCATGAAACACACCACTCATTAATATTGAATAATTTTTCATCTGAAAAATATTTTAAGTCTTAGCTTCAGAAATAAATTTCCTCTTCTGTTGGTATGTCATTCCATAGGGTATAATATCACTAACAAGAAAGTTCACAATGTTGGCATACTACGAAACACACCACTCATTAACCTTGAACAATTTTTCATCTGGAAAATTTTCATTAATTTCATTATCAAAATAGAGTGGTTACTTTGACAAATGATCAGCAATTTGAATTTCAATTTCATTTCGACCTACTATTTAAAAATCAAATTCTTGTAAAAGAAGAATCTATCTAATAAGTCTTCGTTTTACATCATTCTTTTTCATTAAATACTTAATACCAGAATGATTTGTATGCACTACATTTAATTCCAATTAAGTTCGATCTAAATTTATCAAAAGCATATACTACTGCTAATTACTCTTTCTCAGTTGTGGTGTAATTAATTTGAGCTTCATTGAGAGTTCTACTAGCATAGTAGATAACATTGAAAATCTTATCATGATTTTGACCTAAAACAGCTCCAATAGCATAATCACTAGCATCACACATTAATTCAAAAGTTTTTTTTCCAATTTGGTGAAGCAATAATTGGTGCAATGCCTATAATTGGTGCAGTGATTAATTTTCTTTTAATAATTTAAAAGCTTTTAGGCACTCTTAATCAAAATTAAAAATACATCCTTTTAAAGTAAATGGCATAGAGGCTTTGCAATTTTTGAAAAGTCTTTAATATATCACCTATAGAATTCAGCATGTCTTAAAAAACTCCTAATCTTCATTACACTTGTTGGGTAAGGTAAATTAATGATCACTTGAATTTTTGCAGGGTCTACTTTCATACCATTTTCTCAAATTTGATGTCTCAAAACTATTCCTCCTGCTACCATAAATTGGCACTTTTCCCAATTAAGGACTAAATTTGTTTCTTCACAGTGCTTAAGAACTTTTGATAAATGTTCTAAACATAAGTCAAATGAAGTTCCAAACACTGAAAAACCATCCATAAAAATTTCAATCCCTTTTTCAATTAATCATAAAAAATAGCCATCATACATCTTTGAAATGTAGCAGGTTGATACGCCTAAAAATTATATTTTGTGCTAAATTTTAAAGATTTTTAATGATAATATACTTTAAAGGAAGGTATTTTGCATATTTTTTATTTTGGGTACAAGAAATGAACTTTTAGAGAAAATGAAGCAAAAATCGTGCAATTTTGAGTAAAAACGAGCAAGAAAGAAAATTCTAACTTGCCACATTTTGATATGTCTTTCTATGCTTAATCTACTTTATATTTCTCAAATATTTTTGAATGAAATTAATCTTTAAATAAGTGTTTTTTTCATGCTTATTTTGTAGGTCTTTCTGTTAGGAACGAAATACAACTGAACAGGGCGAAACAAAGCTGAAATGAAGCCAAACGGAGCGAAACAGTGGAGCTACTATTGACTGGCGACGACAGCGCCAGAATGGGCATCTACGGTGCCTAATGGTGCCCAAATCCAAAGAAGGACGTGAAAATGGCATTGACGGTGCAAGAATCGGTGTGGACGGTGCAAGAATCGGCATCGACGGTGCAAGAATCGGCATCGACGGTGCAAGAATCGGCATCGATGGTGCAAGAATCAGCGCCGACGATGCCAGAGACTATTCTGGATGGATCTTTCGAGAATTTTAGCACGTAGAACTTAGAAAGACTTTTAAATGAAGAGATATGTCTATTGGATGAAGAGAATTGTCTTTTGGGATGAAAGGATGTTTCTCTTGGAAAAAAAGAGGGAATTTGTGTCTCTTTAAAAGAGAAGGGTTGACACCTCCCTTGGCGTTGTGTGAGTCTCATGGGTGTGTGTGTGTGTGTGTTTGTGTGTGTGTGTGTGTGTGTGTGTGTGAGTGTGTGAGTGTAGAGTAAAGTCTTGTTTTTGGAGAGGATTTCTTGAAGAATTGTAAGAGGAGAGGGAAGGTGGGAGGTTTCTTCTCTATTACATTTCTAAGAGAGAATTTAGTGTTGATTGTAAAGAGAGAAAGTGCTTCAAGGGAACTTCAATGGATTTACTTAAGGAGGAGTTTATGATAATTTGTGTTCTTTCATTTCTTTGTTTTGTAAAATTGTTTATGTATATAAAATCTGTGTTTTGTCGTATCTTCCTCATAAATTCTGAGTAGTCTTGTTTGTTTTTCTCCCTGCAATGAAATATGGTGAAATGAAGAGATAATTTGGATGTGTCATTTAAATGTTAAATAATTGTGATGATTTTTTACTTTGCTCTTAAGTTGGTTTTCGATTTGGCCTATTAAATTGTTAACATCTGTTGTGAAACATACTATCCGAGAAATGGAGTATGAGTTTCACAACAAAGTGAGAATCACATTCAATTCCATGAAGGAGTGTTTCGTTCATGGAATTGAGTGCAAATAAATAGGAAAAAATATATATATTGTTGGATAAAGAATTAGAGATTCTATGGTAACAGACTAAAATCCCCAATTTAGTCTTAGTGTTTAAGAACTAAAGAGAGAGTTTGCCTTCAGGAGAAGGGAAGTGGGAGCTCTGGAGTGAAAGCTACTATCCTCCCAACCTATCCATGGATTTAGGGACTAAACCTAAGATTAGCCATTGATTTTCTATAATATTTGACTGATGGTAGAGAATTAAAACTTCTCCTATTTGGCATAATACAAATTCAAACCATTTATCTCTATCTTTAACCAAAAATTGTAGTGGGAATGTTACTTTCTTAAATTTGAACTCTTCATCACAAAACTTTGTTTAGTCTTAGTAAATTTAACTTTAAAGTTTATAAATTAATTTGTTAAACTTAGTTTCATTAGCATACATTAAAACCACTTTTATCAACCTTCCAAACTAATTATTTATAGTAGTAGACTAGAATTAGCCTAAGGGATTTCTTACCTCACTTCTTCGTAGGATAAATACTGGGGTTTTTAAAGAAAGCCCTATATTACTTGAAGCAATACGTGCACTTGCGTAGAACCCATAGAGTGTGAACTATTTTCTACATTTTATAATATTTTGATTTTACATATTAGCTGTTACATATAAATTGGGTTAAACTTTTTGTTGTCTTTTGAAAGCTAAATTACTGCATAACTATGGGCCAGGTCAAGTTTTTTATGCCATCTCAAGAGAATTAAATTGACATATAACACGCAGAAAAACGACACACACTAGGGGCGCATTGAAATGTAGCAGATGCATTACATAAACTAAAGGGCATTCTTCTAAAAGCAAATGTACCATAAGGACTAGTAAAAGTTATTTTCTCTTGATCCTCAGGAGCTAATTGTATTTGGTGATAAATAGTATACCCATAAAAAAAATAGTATTTATGCCCAGCTAGTCTATCTAGCATCAGATCTAGAAAGGGTAGTGAAAAATGATCTTTCATTGCGGCGAGATTTAGATTTCTATAATCAATGCATATTTGTCATCCTGTGACTTTTCTTGTTGGTATTAACTCATTATGTTCATTCAAAGTCATAGTCACTCCTCCTTTCTAAGGAATGCAGTGCATTGGACTAACCCATGCACTATCTGAAATAGGGTAGATAATTCCAGCATCTAACAACTTTAAAAGTTCTTTCTTAACAACTTCTTTCATTACAGAATTCAATCTCCTTTGAGGATCAGCCCTGGG
>NW_018165263.1:263149-270687 GCF_001263595.1 Phalaenopsis equestris | reverse complement strand
GGGGAGTTCTATCCTAGTTTTGGCAGAAGTTTGAGGTCCAAATTAAGCTTCCACAGTGGGGATTAGTGGGGGAAAATGGTTGGCTTGAGCTGAGGAGGACTCAAAAGAGGTCGTGGGATCAATTTGGAGGTCTCTCTTTGAGAAAATTTTAGCACCTTCTCTTATGGATATGGAGATGAGATTTTATAAAATTGGCTTGGGGTGGTTGCCATGGCCAATTGAGGGGTGGAAGAGTTTGCTTAGGTGGAGGGCAGAGAGTCTCTAAATTTAAAATGAGATGAGGTGGCCTCTCGGTTTGAATTGGGTTTGATTCCATGGGGGTGGCTCTCAGTTTGGCCATTTTCCGGAGACTAGGCCAACCGACAAGGCTAGGGGAGGTGGTCAGGTCAGCCAGGGAAATATGTCACAGCAATTTATTTGGGCGGATGCTCAGTTTTGGCAAAAATCCCTTAGGCTTAAGCAATTTTGGAAGTAAATCCCTTAATTTAGGGATCCTTTGGTCCATGTCTCATTTGGGTGGTTCCATGGGGTCTATTATGGTCAATAAAGTTTAAAATTTGGCTGTGGCGATCTTTGTTTGGTCAATTTGGCTTGATTGGGTCAAGTTTTGGTGAAGGGGTCCATGTAGGTCAATTTGGTTAAAGCTTGGGTTTGGGCTAGGCTAGCCATGACGTTGAGCCTAATTTATTGATCAACATTGTGTATATGATTCTAATGACGATTTTTGAAGTAATGTTGAGTTCAATTGGAAGCTCAATTTGAAGGATTTTGAGATTTTGGTCAATTTGGTTTTGTTGGACTAGAATTGAGCTTAGGTTGAGCTAGGCCTGGAAATTGGCTCAATTGAATGGTCCAAATTATCAAGGGAGATGTTATGAATATTTTTCATGAAGGAATGGAGTGGAAATTTTGGGGCTAAGGCACTAAATTTGGTGGAATTTGGAAACATAGCCAATTTTGGGCAAATTTGGGGTTTTTTGGACTTAGGTAAAAATTAAATAAAATTGGGGCTTCACCAAGGCAAATTGAAGGTCAAGTTTGATGTGTAGGAGTGTTATGATGAGTTTTTAACATAAATTGTGGCAAATTAAGTAGGCTATAGGTTCAATTTGGTGAGATTAAGTCATATGGCCAAAATTGGGGGTTTGATTTAGATCAAAATTGGGCTCAAAGCATGGGTTAATCGAGCTTAGATTTGGTTTATATTGGTCATATGGAAGGTGAATTTGAGTTTAGAATTGAAATTAGGGAAAATTGGGCTTAAATTGATGGACATTTAAGGTAAATTTGGGAAAAATTGGGCTTTTAAAAGCAATTTGGGAATTTTGATCAAAATGGTCAAATTCGTCAAATTGGGTCATGTGGTAGTTGTGAAAAATGAAATTGGGAATATTTGGAAGGTTTTTGGGAATTTTTGGGTTTTTTTGGAATTTTTGAAATTTTGGGCTAAGGAGGGGCATTTTGATAATTTGGCAATTTTTTTTTGGTGATTTTGGTAATTTGGATGTTTCAAAAGGTTTGAAATGATTTTTGAACAAATTTGAATATTTTGGGTAAATTTGGGAATTTTGGTAAAATTTAGGGTTTCAAGTGTATTTAGGTAATTTGGGGAATTTTGGGGCAAAAGACCAAGTTGAGTATTTTTGGTAGAATTGGGGTGCCAACCATCATAAATGAGCTATGGACCAATGAGAACCCCATTTGGGTCCTCTATGTACTATTCTTAACTAAACCCTAGCCTAGGGTCAGAGGGTTTAGGGGACCATCTACATGAGTCTCCCAAAAGATTAAGAGATTAAAGTCAAGGAATTTTGGGTTTAGAGCATTGAGTGATTGTGAGTGAGGTGATTGTAGTGAGTGCCTTAGCTCTAGAACAACACCCAGAGTCAACCCTAAGGGCAAGCAGTCCTATGGGAACTCTCCTTGAGATCCCCCATAATGACCCCACCTACTAAGTGCTAGAGGTTAGGACCACTATGTGGAACTTCAATTTGAGTAAAGAGGAGTTTGGAATTTCAAATGGTGAGGGTTCCTTTTATAGTTTTCTAGGAATAGTCAATAGGAAAGACCTATGACTAGACCCTAGGTTACTAAAGAGGAAAACTATACCTCAACCAAAAGTGAGGTCAACAGTACATTACTTGAATCGAAAACAAAACTTAAAAGTATATAATTTTCATTTTTTGCTGTTATTAGACATATTGTAATACCCTCATAGTGTCTCATACCTAATGTAATTAAAAAAAGTTCAAATTATCCAAATAATTCTTTTTCAAATGAAAACAAAACTTAAAATTAAAAACTTTTCTATTTTGGTTGTTATTAGACAAGGTGTAAATCCCTCATGGTGACTTATATCTAATGGAAATAAAAAACTCCCAACCCCTCAAAACAAACCAAAACTTTCAAAAAAGAAACTTTCCAAATAGAACTAATATAACATATTCTTTGAAACTAACTTCTTGAAACCAGTTAAACTTTTGATTAGCTCTCAAGTAGATGTAAGATTCATATGTGTTTTCTATCCTAATCTAATTTTCTTGTTTACCTATTAGGGTGAATACAAGTCCATATGTGCTTTCCATTTTAATGTATTCAATTTTAATGAAAACCTTTTGATTAGCTCTTTGATAAATATAATATCCTTATTTTTTTTCCTTATCTTGATATAATCACCTTGTTTACCTCTTATGGTGAATACAAGTCCATAAGTCCATAAAATCTTATGATTAGCTCTCTGGTAGATGTATGATTCATATGTCTTTTATATTCCCATCTAAAAGCCTTGTTCACCTATTAAGCTGGATATGAATCCATACATGCTTTCCATGTAAAATTTTTGATAAAATTATGAGCGAACAAACATTTTAAACAAACAACTAATCAATCAATCAATGAACTTCCTTCCAAAAAACTCTTCAAAAGAACCTAGAGTGTGAAATCTCATCAAATGGCCCAGGAGTGGGAAAATTCTTTAAATAGCCCAAGATTGGTAAAACACTTAAAATGGATGAAAAGTGATAAAAGTCTTAAAATGGCCCAAAAGTGGGAAAACTCATAAAAAAGCCCAAAAGTGAGAAAATCATCAAAAGACCCAATGTGAGAAAGCTCATCTAACACTTTCAAAAAAAAAAAAAAACCATTCAAAGCAAATAAACTAATGAAACATTCCAAAAAAAAAAAAACAATCCAATTGAATGAAACCTTCTAAATGAATGAAAAGTTTTAGATGAATGAATGTTTCAAAGTAAACAAAATAATATTATCCAAACCATACAAACAAAAAAATCTCCCAAAAGAATTAATTCATGATTGATACCTCTCTTTTGAAACAAATTAATGAAACAACTCAAAACTGAAGGACTCAACAGATGTCCCAGGAGTATGAAAACCCATCTACTATTTAAGGTGGGAGAAAACTCTTCAATACTTCAAACAATCAAAGCCCTTAGACAACTAGGAACTTCAAATGAATCTCTTGTAAATTAGCGCTCAGCTTAGATGTGAATCCATATGTGTTGTCTATCCTAATCTAATCACCCTATTCATCTGTAAAATGAATGTCACCCATTGTGATTGTCATCTCCAGAATGTTTAGAGTTATTGAATCAAAATTTCTTCCAGTTGCTCTCAGTTTACAAAATTATTCATATGTGTTGTCTACTTTAACATATTCTTTATGTTCACCTCTTAGGTTGAATGTCAGTCATTGCGCTATCATCCTAAATTGTGTAAATTAATTCCTTATATGAAATTGAAACCATCCTTAATGAAATAAAAGTTTCCCTTAATGCAATTTGAACCTCCTTAATCAGAATTAAGAAAGCAAACCAATTAATCGCTTCAAATGAATTTCAAAACCATCAAACTAAAACTAAAATAAGAAGGTAAAATTTCCAAAGTAGTCCTTCAAATTCCAAACTAATATGTCAAATGCCCATGACTCCTTGGTCAACGCTAATTTGTGTGCCATACTTTGAATAGTCTGCCACACTTATTGTGGGCCATTTTTTGACCTCACCTTGGTCAATCCTATTTTCCCAGCTTAAGATTAACTGGAGTTCACTTGATCTTGGTCTTGAGAAAAACATAACTTAAAAAAATTGAAAAAAGACCTAATAAAAATCAAATTTTATTAAAATAATCTTCAAATGCAACTAATTTTATTTGAACTTAGAGATGACCCTAATACTACTTTAATCATTGAAACCCTAAGACTATTTTTTTCTCTCCCACAATAATTATATTACTCCAGTCTTCATTTTAAAAGTTGCATGAGGCTTAATATTACTTTTAAATACCATTTAAATGACTTAGACCATCATTTTTAACAATATTTACGTAATACTCTTCAAGCCAAATTTTCATGCATGACGATTATCATTGTAAACCGTAAAATTATTGTTTTCTTCTAAAGGGCAATCTAGTCATCCAAACTAAATTTTATAAGCTGTATGATTATCATAATCACATATAAAACCATGCAAACCAGTTTGGTGGTTATCAAAAATCATTTTTATGTAAAATTATGCACTTAGAATTTACATGCATGAAAATGGTTCTACATAAATGTTTTCAACTAGTCATTATTTTTTAAAATGAACCTTGTCTTTGCATTGTATCATTGAAAGCTTAAAGAGAAAATTGATCATTTTTATAATAAATTGATAATTTCAAATAAGAAATTTCAAACGCTTATATGTTGAACTAGAGATTTTTCTTAAAAAAATAATTTGAAAAATAGGATTCCTTGTCTTTTCCTCTTCAAAATGAGCTATGCTTCAATTATTTTCATAACAATCAGAACTATCCTTTCCAAATCACTAAAAATCTCTCTCCTTTGAAAAAAATTATAATCCTTCCTGTTGAATCTCCACCCTCCATACTCTCCCCGTCCAACCCTCCTTATTAGGCCACCTTATTAATCCATGTGCTCTCACCTCATTATTTCTAGTCATGTATCTCCCCTCTCTCCTCCATCTTATGATTAGATCCCCAACTTTCGTTTCAAATAATCCAAATCCCTCTCTAGTCCTAGCGACCAACTTCTTAATTTCATTTTCCCTTATTTTTTTCCCTCCATTTTCTTCCCAAATCAATCCCTTGCCTCCTCATATCTTTCCATTTCTTGGTTCTCTCCCTTCATCCCTCTCCATTCTCTTCTACAAGCAAAAATAAACCCCTTCTTCTCCCTTTTGAAATGCAAAATTGAACCCCGCTTCTTCTTCTTTTTTTAAGGCAAAACCTGGAGGCTTCATCTCAATTCTTCATCAAACTATGGTCATCCAAATAAGAAGGCAAGGAACAAAAGAAGCAAGAAATATCCCCAACTGAAGAGCTCATCGAGTAAGGAATTCAAAGAGCGAGGAAGGTTTAAACCGTTTACTTAATTTTTAATTTCCTTTTCTTTTCACAATCAAACTCTCAAAATCTCATGTTCTTAAAGGCTGCATGTCCTTCTTATATTTTTTTTATTATTTTCTTTAAAAGTCAACATCGAATATTTAAGTTCTCCATACATCTCTTTATGTTACTAGTTAATTTATGTTACCATGTTAAATTTTGAACTTTACTATCATGTGTTAGTCTTACATGATGAATTCATAGGGCTTTCTTATGTGTAGTGTTCTGTTATTTAATTAACACATTCCCCGTCTATAATTTACTATGCTTAGCCTGGGTCTATTTGACTGGGAACTTGACTCCTCCATATTCTTCTGACCCTTCTAGCTAGTGCTAGGCCTTTCTTCGTCAGCCGTAACCTGCTTAGGTGGCAAGTCATTTGGTATGCTTGCAAACCCCAACTCACTTGGGTTAAATGCATACTTTTCCGTTGCGACAACCCCCTTAAACATTATGTTCAGTTTATCTTCCAACTCTAGCTCAATTTTGTACTGCTTAAATTTTTTTTGCTGCTAGCATTGCCTGTAATGTTGTGGGGGAGAGGTTAAAGGGCTTATTGGTTAAACCAAAAAAAAATGATGATAATAAACCAAAGGAGAGTATAATCGTAACCTCTAATTACTCAACCCACCATTTATCAAGAGCATTAATTATTTGCTTAATGGTATCCCAAACCATCCTGGTGGATCCATAGTTCAACTCCTTCCATATTTTCTACTCCTTCAATTGATCCCATTTTTTTTTTTAAATTTTAGCCTATCGCAATCCCTTTTCGTAAATTTTTTGAACCTCTTTGTAATATTTTGCCAACCTTCCTTGTTAAAATACATTGTTGGCCTATTTTCGAGCTCAATTTTTTAATGCAGAGATTATAAAAAATGTTTGTTACTTTCTTATTCCATATTGTTGACGGATCCCCTTCATTCATCTTAGCCATGTATGAACTAGATTAAGATATTATAGTTAATCAAGTTAACTTAACATATAACAACGACATATTTTTATACCATTATATAAATAGGACACAATAATTCGAATTGTAAACCAAAAATGAGAGAAAATTAAAAGGAACACCTTAAAAATTTGGAATTTGTGGCTCAATCATTAAAAACCAAGGTAAAATTACCAGAAAATATTAGATGAACCCCATGATTATCACAAAAATGAAGAAAAATTTCTATCTTGTGCAATCCAATATCAGGAATCAAATCAATACCTTCAAAAGCTTTGCAGGTGGGGGATAACCCTAAAAAAATCATATACAAGTACACATGAAAGTTCTCATAATAAAAAATTACGGAGCTAGCAAAGATAGGAAATCCATCGAACGAAATTCAACTATAAGAGCACTCACTAAAGAAAATCATTCTATGCAATACTCATAGATCAATCATAACAAGAGGGGATGAAAGAAAGGTAAGACTTAAGAGCAGCAAGGGATTTGGGATCACTTTAAGGAAGAGGAGAGAACAGGCAGCTATGTAAAATGCAGTGAATGAACATGGGTCGCAGGGTCCATCCCGCGGTCGCGTATCATATTTACTCAAAAGGTGGAGTTACAAAAATGTTGCCTGAATGTGTTAATTAAATGCGTAGGTAGGATTTTTGTAACGTCATTGCACCAAAAATGTTTTCCAAATGGGCCCTAAATCTCACTAAATGCAAGGATCAAACATGTACATGAACAACAACAACAACAAAGCCTTAATCCCACTACGTGGGGTTGGCTACATGAATCATTTTCCTCCATTGTGTCCTATTTAGTATCATATTTTCATTTAGTTCTAGTAAATTAAGATCATTTTTTATACAATAAGCCCAAGTCTTCCTAGGTCTACCTCTGACTTTCTTAACACAAGTTGTGAATCTAGAATCTAAAACATCTACTCTCCTAATCGGATCATCAGATGGTCGATGTTTAATGTGGCCAAACCATCTAAGATGACTTTCTCTAATATTTTTTCATCATAGGAGGTACACCAACCCTATCACAAATATATTCACTTCACATTTTGTCTCTACGTGTAAAGCCACTCATCCATCTAATCATTCTCATCTCGGCAACACTTAACTTATTGTTATGCTTCTTTTTTAAAGGGAAACATTCAATGCCATAGAGCATTGCAGGTCTCACC
>NW_018165263.1:261920-263049 GCF_001263595.1 Phalaenopsis equestris | reverse complement strand
ATATTACACTTTAAAGGAAGATATTTTGCATATTTGTGGTTTCAGGAACAAGAAATGGACTTTTGAGAAAATGAAACAAAAATGGTGTAATTTGGAGTAAAGATGAGCAAGAAAGAAAATTCTGACTTGACACGTTTTGATATATCTTTCTATGCTTAATCACATTTATATTTCTCACAAATTTTTGAATGAAAATACACTTTAAAAAAAGTTATTTTCATGTTTATTTTGTAGGTCTATCTGTTAGGAATGTACCGCAACTAAAACGGTGCAAAATGGAGCAAAACGGTGGAGCTGATGCAAGGCGGCGCCGACGGCGCCAGAATGGGCGCCAACGGTGCAAGAGTTCAGAGAATGATGAGAAACGACATCGACAGTGCCAAAAAATGGTGCTGACAGTGCCAGGGATGGTTATTTACCATATACCTTGAATTTGGACGATTTTTGGAATGTTGCTTGAGGCATCTCTTGGGAAATTCATCCCTACACTATAATAGAGTGATTTTATGTTAAAAAAAGTGTTTGTGTGAGTGGAAAAATGTGGAGAATGTTTATTGATCTTAGAATAGGAGTAGAAATGTAGATTTCTACCTTTCTGGAGAGATTGGAGAGGGGATTTTGAGAGAATCTGTAAGGAGATGTACTAGCATTGCATGGATCAACGGAAGACTTTGTAAGAGAGATTTTTATCTTTCTTTCAAGGGGAAAAAACTAAGTATTGTGCTCTTCATTATTTTATGATTTTGTAAACACTTATCTAGTAGATTTTCTTTGATGAAAAGAAGTTTTCCATTGTGTTTTCTTTTTGCTTTATGATGTATCTTTCTTACTCTTTTTTTTTATTAGGAAATAGTGGCATGAGAAGATTATGCCATAGTTTTCCTTTTACTTTTCTTTTGTAATGAGTAGGATTGATGTTTAGGATATTGGGATTCATGTTAGAATAAGTTTTGATTATAAATGTGATGGTGTTTACTTGCATTTTCTTTACATTTTTTTTTACATTACAATAAGGGTATGTTGTAGTGTTAAAATTCGTTGTAATTGCATTAAGACCCGAGAAGTCGATGTAATTCTCGACAAAGTGGAACCACATTCAAATTCCATGGATGGTGAAGTTCATGGGGGG
>NW_018165263.1:250962-261903 GCF_001263595.1 Phalaenopsis equestris | reverse complement strand
AAATAAATGAGAAAATATATATATATATATATATATTACTGGAGAAGAATTGGAAATTCTATAGTGACAGACTAAAATCCCCAATTTGGTCTGAGTGTTTAAGACTAAAGCGAGAGTTAGCCTTCGGAGGAAGGGAAGTGGGAGCTCTGGAGTGAGAGTCAGTATCCTCCCAGCCTAACCACGGATTTAGAGACTAAACTTAAGATTAGCCAACGATTCTCTATAACACTTGGCTGAGGGTAGACAATTAAAATTGCTCCTATTTGGCACATAAAATATTTAATGTATCACATTCCTTTATGTTATCTAATTCACTACCTAAGAATAATAGTTTTTAACATCTCAAGATTCTCCAAACCAATTCATTAAAAAAGGGTTATATTCAGAATTAATATTTTCATTTAGGAATAGTTATTAGTTGTTTTAAACTTAAGACTTACGTTTAGGAGTACTTGTTAGAAAATCCACTTAAATCGATCTTCTAAACTAAAGACTAATAGTAGTAGACTAGAATTTGACAAAGGACCTCTTACCTCGCTTCTTTGTGGGATCGATATTGGGGTTTTTAAGAAAAGCCCTATATTACTTGAAGCGATATGTGCACTTGCGTAGAACCCATAGTGTGTGAACTAAAATATACATTTTATATAACATTTAAATTTAACACATTAAATACTTAATATAAATAGGGTCAAATTTTTTATAATATTTTTGAAAGCTAAATTACTGAGTAACTTCGGGACATGTCAAGTTTTTGGCACTGTTACAGGGGATTTATATTGACATAAAAAAAGCAGTAAAACAACACACACTAGGGGCACATCATCACCTAAAGTCACACTTTTGTCACTATAACAACTACTACTAAAATTACATTCCACGTTTCTAGTTTTAATTCTACTTAAATGAAGTCCTTTAGACTCCAATGTAGAACTCCATAATTCAAGTTTTTCTTGGGCTTTTTTTCTCGTTTTATCCACGAGAAGGATATCATCAGGAAAAAGCATACACCAAGGTACATCCTCCTGTGCAGCTCATCTACGACATTCTCCTCGATGAGAGGTTGAGCATCGCACACTGTTGACCCCACTTTTGGTTGAGGTTTAATTCTCCCTCTTTAGTAGCCTAGGGTCTAGCCATAGGACTTTCCTGTTGACTATTCCTAGAAAACTAGAAAAGAAAAGGAACCCTCACCATTAGAAACTCTACTCCTCTTTGCTCAACTTAAAGTTCCACATATTGGTCCTAACCTCTAACACTTAGTAGGTGGGGTCAATATGGAGGATCTCAAGGAGAGTCCCCATAGGATTTTTTGAACTTAGGGTTGACTCTAGGTGTTGGTATAGAGCTAGTTCACTCATTGCACTCACTATCACCTATATCCACTCACAACTCTGAAACCCAAAATTGTTGACTTTGTTCCCTTGATCTTTTGGGAGACTCATGTAGATGGTCCCATAAACCCACTAGCCCTAGGCTAGAGTTTAGCTAAGACCAGTACATAGAGGACCCAAATGGGGATTTCATTGGTCCATAGCTCATGCAGGGTGGTTGGCACCCCACTTCTACTAAAATTGTCCAACTTGGCCTTTTGCCCCTAAATCCACCCAAATTACCTAAATGCCCTTGAAACCATAAATTTGGTCAAAATCCCCAAATTTACCCAAAATACCCAAAAATTCAAAAATTATTTCAAACCATTTGAAAATATCCAAATTGCCCAAAACGATCCAAAAATTCCAAATTTACCAAAATACCCCAAAAATGCCCAAAACGATCCAAAAATTCCAAATTTACCAAAATACCCAAAAAATTGCCAAATTTACAAAAATACCCTTGGCACCCCAAACTTTCCCAAAACATCCAAAATCACTCCAAATGTATCCAAAACCTATTTGGACCCCATAATTAAACACAATTTGGCCAATTTGACCATTTTGACCATTTTGACCAAAACCCCCCAACTTGCCTTTAAAGGCCAAACTTTCCCAAATTCACCTCAAATGTCCATCAATTTGAGCCCAATTCTGCTAAATTTCAATTCTAAATTAAAATTAACCTTTCACATGACCAATATAAACTAAAGATATGCCTAATTGGCCCATGCTTTGAGCTCAATTTTAATATAATTCAAAACCCCCAATTTTGGCCTTATGACTTGATCCCACCAAATTGAACCCCATAGCCTACTCAATTGCCTCAATTTAAATCCTAAACTCTTCATAACATTCCTAAACATCAAATTTGACCTTTAATTGGCCTTGGTGAAGCCTCAATTTCATTTAATTTGGTGTGGCCTTGGTGAAGCCTCAATTTCATTTAATTTTAACCCAAGTCCAAAAATCTCCAAATTTGCCTCAAATTGGCCATGTCTCCAAATGTCACCTAATTGAATGCCCTAACCCCAAAATTGACACCTAATTTATGTTCAAAACTCTTCATGATATTCCTATAAACCATTTTCAACCACAAATTTGGACTTAGCCCAACCTAGACCCAAGTCTAGCCCAACATGCCCAAATTGACCAAAATGCCAAAACCCTTCAAATTGAGCTTCCCATTGAACTTAAAACTACTGCAATCATTCACCAAAAATCTTCATGAAAATCATCTACATAATGTTGATCAATAAAATGAGCTCATTTTCATGGCTAGCATAACCCAAACCTAGCCTCTAGCAATTTTAACCCAAGTTGAACCCATACACCAAAATTGACTTAGCTATGCCTAAGCCACAAAATTAATGACACCATAGCCACCAAGTACACCCTATGGACCAGGCTAAACCCACCTAAACTAGCCAAGATGGGCTATGGACCAATGGTTCCCAAAATTAAGGGATTTCATCCCATTTTTGGGTCTAAACCAAATATCTTCATCATCATGACAAACCATTAAAGGTTAATCATAATTAACCTAAGCCAAGAACTGACCAAAATTTGGCCAAAATCTCACCAGAGCTTCTCAAAACCCTCCCAAGTGCAATTCCTTTTCTCTTAGCCACTAACAGCCACCCCTTAGAGCCAATTTCTCCACTGAAATTTGCCCTAAAACCATGACAGATCTCTCTACACCTCCACAGTGAACCAAACTCACCAAGGCTTGAGACTTCATTCGGAGGTTCGTTGGGTCCAATTGAAGCTACCACAACCATCTGATTGAGGCCTCCCCTCTCAGACAAAGGTATTGAACTCTAACCCTAAACCGAGCTTGTTTTAATTCTCCGTATGTATTTACTATATTTCATACCGTATAAGTCGTATAGATATGCTCGTCCCGAGTAGATGAATGTTTAGAAACAAAATCCATGTGATTTGGTTGAGTCTAGGCAGAGAGGATCTTAGCATTTTAGTGTGAACGACTTACGGGTTATGTTATTTGGGGACGATAACAAAGAGCCGTCCGATCGTGCGTGTATCCAATGGACGGTGGAGATCAAGCCGGACAAACCCATGATCTTGGTGCGTGAACCGTGTGCCGTGTGGCATGCCTAGGTGGAAAGCACAATGAATGGGAGTGATTGCGTGTGAGTTCGGAGCCGTCGTAGGATGAGTTGACACCGTGTGGATAAGTAGAAAAATATGAATTTTCTGAATTATTTTAAATGCCTAAACTTCAAAAATCCATATCTTTCACTAGAAAAAGCATAAAAATAAAAATATTCTCTTTCTTAGTGAGCAGAGGAGTATAATGTGGTCAAAAATAAAAAATTATTTTCTTATTCCCTGATTTTTAATTAATTAAATACCCTCTGTGGTATTTTAATTCTCCATGACAAAGCATTGCTCACCATGGCTTGAAATTTTGAGGGTTTGTTCCTCATGATAGAGGCCATGTCCTCTAATTTTCCAAGGTCAGAGGGCATCTCTATGTTTCTAACCCTAATTTTCAAGCTAAGGTGACTATTTTGGCTATTTTAATTATATAAATAAAAATAGACATTTGAAAATTATGAGAATAATTTTAGTAGGTTTTTTGTGGTCAGAGAAGTTAGGAAAAATATTGTGATGCTTTGAATCATCTTGTACATTTCTATTCTTAAATAATTATATATACATTATATTAATTTATGTAGATTACTCACTTACCAAAAATTGATAAAGTCACTTCCCCATTGTCCATAAAAATCATGTCTATCTAATGTAAAAATATCAAAATTATTTGGCTTAATTTAAGCACTAAAATGGATTTTTTTAGTAAACCTTGTATTTTGTACAAAAATAATTTTATTAAATAAAATTAAATTAGAAAAATTATGAAATTAGTTTTCTGAGTTAGTTATGCTTAGGGGCATTTAATAAAAATAAAATATATTTTTGTGTAAATATTTCATCTTTAAATGGTATTTTGAATTAAAAATCATTAAAATAATCAAGAACTCCAAAAATATCAAAAATGGTTCAAAATGTGTGTAGATGTCCCCTGATCACTTAGAATTCATTAGAACATTTTTCCTAATTTTTTAAGTTAAAATATAAATTTTAAAGGCTTAAAAATGAATTTTTCATATATTCCCACTAAAAAATAATTATATTAAGTAAATTAAAAAAATCACAAAAATATAAAATTTGATTCTCTGAGTTTCTTTAGCTCAGAGAAGTCTATTAAAAATATTAAAATGATTTTGTGTAATTAAAACATTATTTTCTATTTAATTTTAATCATTGAAACTGATTAAAAATTAAATAATAATAATAATAATTTAATTTAAAAAATCATGAAATCTTACTGAAGTGTTTCTCTGACCTTAGGAAATCTCTAATAATTTTTATCATAAATAAAAACTTTGTTTTGGAAAGTTAAATAAATTAACTTTTGAAAAATCCTATTTTTCTAAATTTAAATAATTATATAAATTAAATTAAATTTTGAGAGGTCCACATGTTTTCCTCTAACATTATAATTATCTCATGGATGTGACACTCTAAACCCTCAAAGTCATTTGAATGGTGGTTAATGAGTTATGAGGTGAGGTGCCCCAAGGGCAAGGTAGTCATTTTTGACTTTGGTGTCTTAATCAAATTTAGGATTAACCATGGAAAAATGGGTAATTTTGATCTTAATAAACATATTTGGATGGCTGGAATACAATGGGGTTAAGAGGTAGAAACCCACTCACCATCTTTGCACAACACTAACAAAACCACAACTCTCCTAATCTTCATGACTTGGAAGTCAATTAAAGATCAAATGATTCTTAAGAGGCTTAAGTTAGAGAAGATGATAATTTAATTTTCTTGAGCCCAAAGTTGAGGATGATTTGACTATTTAATAAGAATACACATCATTTAAACTAATATTTTGATGACCACCATGTCACCTATCATGATTGTTAAAGGCTTAGAAGTGATCTTAGGTGACTTCGGTTATTTATGATGTAATTAACTATAGGGGCTTGCCCTTTTAGGAAGCTTTTTCCAAACCCAGCTTAATATAAACCCTATTTAATTCTTTGTATTAAATAGGAAAACTTGTCGGAAAATAAAATGGTTTCGTAGACCTATCAAATATTTCTTAGTTTATTTGATCGAGCCTCATCCTCAAGTCTTTTATTTATCTTTCGGGATAGATACAGAAAAAAGTTGACATGACATCTTCTAAATTTGTAGTTTTTGCAACACATAGTATATGGGATCAGTTTAATTTCATATTTTTTTAAAAATATATGTCTTTCCAAAGTGGGTGACGGGATTTTGTTTCCGGCAGCCGATAACTTCCAACGGGCAACTCTACACCCAAAATAGTGCCGACAGGCTTAAATCTTTTTCTACAGGATCTCTTGGAAACTTATCATAAGCTTTTTCTAAATAAATAAAAATCAAATGTAAAATCTCCTTATTATCTCTAAACTTCTCCATCAAACCTCTCAATAAATGTATAACTTCCATAGTTGACCTACCCGACATAAATCCAAATTGGGTTTGTGAAATCTTTGTAATGCATCTTAACTTATGTTCAATTACCCTCTCCCATAAATTTAAAGTATGACACATCAACTTAATTCTTCTATAATTTGCACACCCTTGTGCATCCCCTTTTTTCTTAAAAATGGGGACCAAATTACTCTTCACTCCTCAGGCATCTTTTTAGTATTTAAAATAATATTAAAGAGTTTAGTAAGTCGAGAAACTCCCAAATTTCCTAAATATTTCCACACTTCAATTGAGATATCATCAGGTCTTACAGACTTTCCACCCTTGGTTTTCGTTAAAGCCTCCTCAACTTCTTTTTTTATTAATGTGTCAGTAAAAATAAATGTTTTATTATTATTCATGATATTAAGATCACTAAGATCGATTGTATTTCTTAGAAACTACATTAAAAAGTTTATCAAAATAACTCACCCACCTATGTTGATTATCTTTTTATAAGAAGAAATGTACTTTTTGATTTTCAACTTTAATACACTTTACGTGAGTAATATTTTTACTTTTCTTCTCTCTTTATTTGGCTAGTTTATACATATATTTTTTACCCTCCTTAGTATCTAATCTATTATAAAGATCATTAAAAGCAAAATTTTTAGCGTCACAGATTGTTCTTTTAGACTCCCTGCAGGCTGTTTAATATTTTTCCCAGTTCTCTAAGCTGTTACATTTAAACCAATTTTTATGACATAACTTCTTATATTTTACATTTAATTAAACATGTACATGAACATGCCAAAAAAATCAGTAGGAATAACATAAAAAAATAAAACTAGGACACACCAATAGATAGAAAATAATGCAGTAGCCCCTATAAAAGGATAAGTTGTGTACACGCAGCGACATGCAACAACACATCCAACAATGCAATATTCTCCCATGCCATTAACATGACAACCCGGACTACACTTCTTTGGCTTGAAGCGTGAAAGAACAAAACTGTGTGCAAGCATAAGATAATTCCAAGCTTGCCAAATCATTATCAGTCTTCTTCATAGTGTCGTCCTCTAGAACACAAAGCTTGAAGGGTGGTGCATTCAGGAATGTCACTAACATTAGCGATCTCTACACCTACAGAAAGAAATGATGCAGGTATTTGTACTGTTGCTAGGGATAACATGCATAATGTTGGGTTTGCATGCATACGACATGTATCACTAAAGACACATCCTTCAAATGCCTCATAAGCTCAGGATTTGAAGGATCCGACCGTGATGCCTTGCGACGCCTCAAGGAGTTTTCTCCCCTATCACGAGATTAACTATGCTTAGATACAACAGAAGAAATAATGGTCCTGGTGACCTCTTTCTAGGGCACAAGCATCTCATCTCAACTCCCTTCAGCAACCCCCTCTCTATAGCAAAGGGAAAAATAATATAAGAATGTCCTACGCAAACAGTGATCTGGTCATTGGCAATGTGCATGATGGACTGGTAGAGAATGATCCCAATATATATAGAATTTCCCATCAAGATACAAAAATTTAGAGTAGCTCTATCCTTAATAACGTTAATGATTCTAGTGCTAGGAAGCTGATAGTCAACATTGAAATAATGTCATGATTGGGATATGAAGTTCAAATAAGTTAAAGAAAAAATTACATTAGTCTCTTCAAAGTGGACCTTCCACTGAGTGTTTTGATTAGTTAAGAAGGAAATGATTTATTGATAATCAAGAGAAAAAAATCGTTCGAAAACACACTAGGGCAAGCAAAAAATACCAAAGAGGATGCTTATGTTAACAAGTTTCCCTTGCACGGGACCTCCCATCCATGGATTCGTTCATATCACTATATAACTCATGGACAAGTGCAAAAATATTGAAGCTAAGCTAATATGATAGCACAAACTCCTCCACCCTTGCTTATCAATCTCTACAACAATCCTCTCCTCCGACAATTGAAAAACCTACTACATAATCAGCTCTTTTGTACTAGGATGTTCTTGTATTATTGTGTGGCAAAATGACTACCAAATCTAGTTTGATCGGTGTTGGGTCTCCCTTTTACTTTTTGTTTTTAGAGCCATAATCAAAGAAATTTTAAGTTGAAGCAAGGAGGATGGAAAAAGTACCAAATGTGTGGGCATAAAACAAAAGATTTTTTGAAAGAATCCCTCAAGGTAAATTGAAAACCAGTGCCGATAAAAACACATAAAAATATGGGTGGAAAATGTGCACATCTTTAACAGTAACGGTGAAAAAATCATAGCTTTAGCAAATAACATATCCAAACCTAAGGATCTTAGCCTGATCCACTCAATTAAAGCAGGATATGGCGAGGGAAACCTTTCTCCATACACTAGGCCCCTAGGAAGGCTGTGGAGAGGGTGGTTGAGTTGAGAGAATGGAGAAAGTGCCCTAAAAGTGGGGGTTCGGACCTTAAATGCATGGTAGTATGGTCACGTCAGGTTTCATTGTGGTCATACCACACTTTCTTGTGACATTTATAGAAGCAAGGACCTAGGCAACATGATCAAGCCAAAGTTAGTGTAGTCAGTCAGCCACAGCTTAGTTGACACAAAAAAAAAATTCATGTACCCCCTTTTGTGTAGACTATATACTCTATAGAGTGAACAGACATCGAAAATAACAAACTTACGACAAACAAAAATTCAACACAGCCACAGACTCTAAAATAAAAATAAAATAGAAAAACACATAAAAAAAATCATAGGATAACTGACCCAAGGAAAATATGTTGAAATTTTCATATTTATTTTATACTATTTTTGATGATATTGCACTTTAAAGAAAGGTATTTTTGATGTTTTGTTGCAAGAATGATGAATTAGGGTCATTGGAGCAAAAAAGATGCAAAAAGGAGCGAATTTGGAGCGAAAAGGACCAAAATGTGAAGATTTGAACTAGGGCACCGACGGCGAGCCCAACAGCTCTAACGGCGAGAAATTCCTGAGACTCCAGATCAATTAATTTAGAAGGCCCGCCGACGGTGCCCTTTAGGCCGCTGACGGCAAGATCGACGGTTATGTCCAAAGGTGCATTGAATGTGGACGATTTTTGGAGGGATGCTTAGGCAACTCTTAGGAAAACTCTTCTAAAACTTTCAAAGAAGACTTTGGCCGAAAATTAGAGAGGGAGGCTCAAGAGTTCGAGGAGTTGGATGGTTAGAACAACGTCCAAAAGCCCCAGTAGTGTGTAGAGAGACTAATTGTGAGGAATTCTTCAAGAGATTGTAAGAGTGGAGGGAAACTGAGAGATTTCTTCCTCCTTGCCGCTTCGAAGAGGAATTTTGTGTGTTGTGAAGAAAGGAAGAGATTCAGAAGAACTTTGAGGAGCTTGCTTGGGGAGGGATTAGAGATAAGTGTTATTTACTTATTGAAGTTTGTATGACTTTGCTTTTATATATAAATTTCAAGCATGAGTTCTGAGTTTTGTTGTGTCTTCCCCATGAGTTTTGAGTAGTTTTCTCAGTCTTTCTCCTTGCCTTGAGATTTGTGAAATGGTGATTTGAATTGGTTGAGCCATGAAAATGTTAAAGAAGTTGTGATGATCTTTTCACTTCTATCCTAATTTACTTTCAATCTGGTCAATTGATTTGTTAAAATATGTTGAGTTTTACAACTAAAGTGAAGATTACATCAAAGATTCAGGGAGGTCAAAGCCCTTGGAAATTGGGTGCAAATAAATAGGGAAATAAAATTATCAGGCGTAGAATTGGAGATTTTAGAGCGACAGGCTAAAAATTCGGTCCTATCAGGCGAGGGGAACGTGGGAGCTCCGAAGTGAGAGCAGGTATCCTCCCAGCCTAGCTGCAGATTCAGTAAACAAGCATAGGATTAGTCAATGTTCTTTATGCCTAGATCAAAGGGTAAAGAATAAGTATGCTCCTATTTAACACAATAGAATTTGAACTGATTCACTTTATCCATTCACTATAATTTCTTAACTAGGAGAATGATGATTTCTTATATATTGAATTTCACATTAGAAACTTTACTAGTATAATTCGTTACTTAAGAGTTATTAAAATTACATATTTATTTCAATTGCCTATTAGTGACATATAAGAAATTTGAATTATATTTTTGTGATTGAGTATCAATTTTCTAAAATCTTAGTTCGTAGCTTCTAATATTACTCCCTGTGGGATCGATATCTAGGACTCCCGATACATATACTTGCGTTGATAAGTGTGACTTTACAATTATTGAATATTTATTACGTCATTATTGAATATTTTATATATACATCTTTATCGAATCTATAATCGTTGTCAAGTTTTTGGTGTCGTTGTTGAGGAATTAAATCTTCTAGCAGCAGTATTAAATACTTGTATTTTTAAGCATATATAAAGTCGCTGGCAAGTTGTCGGCGCCATTACCGGGGAGTCAACAAGAATCATAATCAGAGTAACGGACAAATTAGGACTACTAGAAAATTTTTAATGGAATTGCAACTTATTTTTATATTTAGTTAACTATTTTTCTGTGCACTAATTTTAATTTGTATGCGTAAATTTGGACCTGAAAATCTTATACTCTATGATTCAGAATTAGAACACACTGTTAGAAAAATTAGAAGACTGAGAAGAGAACCTAGAAATTCTGACACAATGAAAAACAACGTGAACAATCATGAAATAGAAAATGAACACCAACCTAGACCCCTACGAGATCATGCAAATCCTACAGCAGATGAAATTCACTTATCTATCCAAAATCCTGATGTAGCTGCTAATTAATTTGAGCTTAAACCTACTATTATCCAAATGGTACAAAACAATTAATTCGAAGGTACACCAAATGAAAATCCTAATTTACACCTCGCTAGTTTTTTAGAACTGTGTTACCTTTAAATATGACAGAGTTTCAAACGATGCTGTTAGACTTATAATTTTTCCTTTTTCACTTAGGGATAAGGCTAAGAAGTGGTTAAATTTGTTAGCACCTGGATATATTAGAACTTGGGGAGAACTTTTACAGAAATTTCTATCCAAATATTTCCCTCCAACCAAAACTGCTAAACTTAGAAATGACATAACATCATTATGTCA
>NW_018165263.1:243060-243841 GCF_001263595.1 Phalaenopsis equestris | reverse complement strand
AATTTCAAGGCATTTAGACACCAAATTTGATCATCTCTTTGTAAGAGCTTCACTCCAAACTAATAATATTTGATTTTCGCCATGGATTTCTTCCACATTGAGGAGATCCAAGAAATTTGAGAATGTGAAGAAAATATTGGGAAGAAATTCATGGAACTTAGTGTTGAACTCTTAGAATTACTCTTAGAAGCCAATATTTGCATATTTGATGTATATTTTGGAATTTTTCTATAATTATGATTAGATTGAAATGAATCCATGACAAAAGAGACGGCTTGAGTTCATTGAGTCTTGCTTCTTCAATACGAAGGCTCAATCAAGATTTACTTCAGTATTTGAAGGAAAGAAATGCATACAAGATCTAGTTTTTGAGAGTTCGGGAGGATAAATTGAATGGGTTATTACCGAGCGGAGGTGAGAAAACTTCTGTTACACTACCAATAAGGCCTCTACAAAAATTGTGAATGAATTCTATGCCAACATATTCTATTCTGAAGACAGAATCGTTCAAGTGTGGTTATTTCTTATTGAGTTTAATGAAGCCTGCATTAACTCCTTTTACAAAGTCCCAACCTCCTATATCTGCAATTATGAAACCTTCAGTACGATGGAAGGTCCGCTGAACGATGTGATCAACTTTCTCATTGATGGGAAAGGAACATGGAAGATAAAGCAACGAGAGCGGGTAAATTTTTCTGCTTCCATGTTAAATGCCACATCTAAAGCGTGGCACTATTTTATTTCCTCTACTCTGTTACCGACCTATCACCATAGTGAGGTA
>NW_018165263.1:242158-242910 GCF_001263595.1 Phalaenopsis equestris | reverse complement strand
CACTTTGCCAACTTTCTGGAGTGGAAGCTGGAGATGATGAGGAATGAGTTTACCGTATGAAACCCATTAGTAAAGCTAATTTGAAGACATATGAATCCCATGAAAAATGGAGAACTAGGAGTAGGAGTCAAGAACCTTCTACTAGTAGAGATATCCCCTCTATTAGTTATGATCTTCCACCTTCTAGTTCCCCTACCCTGATTGACTTAATGAATGAGTTGACCTTGCAACAAAAGAGTATAGAGCTAATAAATGAAAAGATTGGAGGTTTAGAACGTAGACATGACTATGATTGTGAGTACCTACAAAGACATTCAGATTTTAAGATAGCTTACTATGAAGCTCAGGCCTGACACTATAGAATTGAGCCTGATGTTACTTTCCCTGAATGCCCATATACTCAGTATCAGCCCAATCCACCTGATGACCAAGGAGACGAAGATATAGTTTGGGATTTTGACATTTGATAATAGTTGACATACTTAAACTTTTACTTTTATTTAGGTAATTTTTGTAATAGAAATAGATATTTGTGAGTTTGTACTTTCATTTTCATTTTTATGTTGTAATTGAATAATTTTTAATTTTTGTTATAATTGTTTAGTGTGGTAGTTGAAATTTGTTAAATTGTAATGTGATGTGATTTTCATTTTTGCATTTTAATTGTAATTATTTTATTTAGTATTGTGGATGTGTTAGCAAAATATTGTGTTTGTATAATGTTTAGTTTTGTACTTATTTCAAAATTTCAT
>NW_018165263.1:223476-241350 GCF_001263595.1 Phalaenopsis equestris | reverse complement strand
CAAAGGAAAACAGATAATGACTCGAGAAGAGATACCCCCACCTCCACCAGTAGAAGAACCACATGATCAAGATAAAATTGGAGGATCATACAAAGTAGACTACAACGTGCTAGCTCATCTTAGGAAGTTGCCTGCCTGATTAAGCATCTACCATGCTCTGATCCTATCAAAGGAGATGAGAGAATCTTTGGTTACAGCTTTGCTTGACCCAGAAATTTGCTTAGCTTAGTTGGCTAGCATATCCTCAGATGAAGTTTGCTCGTTGAGAATGACTAAAGGAAAATATGTTGAGATTTTCATACCTATTTTACACTGTTTTTGATAATATTGCACTTTAAAGAAAGGTATTTTTGATGTTTTGTTGCAGGAATGATGAATTAGAGTCATTGGAGCAAAAAGATGCAAAAATGAGCGAATTTGGAGTGAAAAGGACTAAAATGTGAAGATTTGAACTAGGGACCGACGACGAGCCCAACGACACCGACAGCGAGAAATTCCTGAGACTCCAGATTAATTAATTTAGAAGGCCTGCCGACGGCAAGATCGGCGGTTATGTCCAAAGGTGCATTGAATGTGGACGATTTTTAGAGGGTTGCTTAGGCAACTCTTGGGAAAACACTTCTACAACTTTAAAAGAAGACTTTGGGCAAAAAATAGAGAGGGTGACACAAGAGTTCAAGGAGTTGGAAGGTTAGAACAGCGTCCAAGAGCCCCAGTAGTGTGTAGAGAGTCTAATTGTGAGGAATTCTTTGAGAGATTATAAGAGTGGAGGGAAAGTGAGAGATTTCTTCCTCCTTACCGCTTTGAAGAGGAATTCTATGTGTTGTAAAGAAATTAAGATAGAGGAACTTCGAGGAGTTTTCTTGGGGAGAAATTAGCGATAAGTGTTACTTGTCTTTGTTTGTATGACTTCGTTTTTATATATGAATTTTGAGTTTCGTTGTGTTTTCCTCATGAGATCTGAGTAGTTTTCTCTGTCTTTCTCCTTATCTCAAGATTTGTGAAATGGTGATTTGAATTGGTTGAGCCATAAAAATGTTAAAGAGGTTGTGATGATATTTAATATTTGGTAAGGTGTGTATCATTATCATAGTTGATAATGATACACTTATCAACTATGATAAGAATAACGCTCATATGGCGTTTAATAATATATGTTTATTATTAATTTATGCAAATACCATTCAATTGAATAAAACGATATAAAATAATTAAGGTTTTCAACTTGAGAGGAGAAGGTATCCACTATCAGCCTAGATATAAATTCGAGGAACTAAACCTTATGTACTGATATACTCCCAGCTTAGCCGCAGATTCAGTAAACAAGCTTAGGATTAGTCAATGTTCTTTATGCCTGGACCAAATGGTAAAGAATAAGTATGCTCCTATTTGACACAATATAATTGGAACTGATTCACTTTATCCATTCACTATAATTTCTTGACAAGGTATATTGAATTTCACATCAGAAACTTTATTAGTATAATTAGTTACTTAAAGAGTTATTAAAATTATATATTTATTTTAATTGCCTATTAGTGACAAATAAGCAATTTAAATTATATTGTTGTAATTGAGTATCGATTTTCGAAAATCTTAGTTCGTAGCTTCTAATATTACTCCATGTGGGATCGATATCTAGGACTCCATTAGAGCCCTATATTACTTGAGCGATACATATATTTGCGTTGATAGTGTGATTTTATCATTATTGACTATTTTATATATACATCTTTATCGAATCTATAACCGTTGTCAAGTTTTTGGTGTCGTTGCTGAGGAATTAAATCTTCTAGCAGCAGTATTAAATACTTGTATTTTTAAGCATATATAAAGTCACTGTCAATAACACATGGGCTGCCTCCCAAGAAAGTGCTTGGATTAATGTCCTCTGCTAGGCGAAGCCTTATAAATCAATCCTTAACTGCATCTCCAAGTTCAAATTACTAATTCAACAATCCTCGATCACTTGTCTCAAATTCAAGTCATCCTAGATCATCTCTTACATCTTTGAATAATGTTATTTTTTTTATTCTTCCCACACATATCAATCTTGTCTTATCTCAAAATTGAGGTTTTGCAGTAACCTCTCTTTTCCATTTAGATAACCATTAGTGCTCACAAGAGGTAGACTAATGGATTCTTCTAACTGGTCTTGGTTTACTGGCTAGACTGCTCCTGCGGGAAGAACAACTTCATCATTAATAAGAATATTCAAAAATTCCTCTATTATCTTTTGATATTCAAGGGTCACATCATATGATCCAAAAAATTAGATTTGTACTACCCATGCCACCATTTCAACTTTTGATTTTAATCAATCCTAGATGCTATAAGAAGGTTCAGTGATTTTAATTAATTAAATGTAATTTATTGATCATTATATCTTAAAAATATCTTTCCCTCCTAAACATTAATAAACACCCTTACCAATGGATAAGAAAGTTCTCCCAAAAATCACTTACATTTCCCTATTTTCTTTCAAGTCCAATATCATAAAATTAGTAGGAAAGGTGAATATGTTTACCATGACAGAAAAATTTAAACAGTTCCTAGAAAATAAGCCACAAATTGATCAGCAAGTTGAAGTGTCAGATTGGTCGGTTTAATTTCTCATCTTCTAGGTTACTTGAAAATATTCAAATGCATAATATTAATACTAGCTTCTAAGTTACAAAGTGTTTTTTTAAGAAACTAAACTCCTATGACATAAGGATTAGTGAAACTACCAAGATCTTTGATGGGCTTCTACATCCTCTATGGGAACGGGGGTGAAAGTTTCTCAATTAGGTCAATTTGAATGGAAGAGAAGAATTTTCTTAAGTGTGAGTTTACATCGACACTCTCATTCTTACGGTTTTCTTCACTTTTCCCTCAAGTCCTCACCCCCACTTCCTTACACTATAAATTTTGAACTTTTGGATTCACCTCAGTATTACTAGGGAGTGCCCTTGGGGGTCTATTGTTCTTTAATTTTTTCATCTGTCCTACTTGATTGTCAATTTATTTTTATGGCTACAACTTAGCTCTGTTAAGTTTTTCCCATTTGATCAAATAACTCTTCAATGAGTGATTTTTTGGGCAGCTTAGGAATTAGCTTGAAATCCAATTGAGTAATGACGTCTCTAGAGATTATTTCATTGGTTTGGTCAGTTACCTGTAGGAATATTTTGGGGATTCCCACATTTCTAAAGATTGTTGTTCCAACTAAAAATTTGGGAGATTTTCTAATCTGGTTGTAGAAGTTTGAATAAAGATTACAGTCATGGTTTCCTATAGCATTTACAAACTCTAAGGTCAACATGCTCAAATTTATCACCAATGCGTTCATTAATCCATCATTAGTGAAACTTATTGCATATAACTCATCCCCAAATTTTCTAAATTCCTTGAAATAGTAGTTAATTAAGCTGCAAGAATAGCTAGCACATCAAAAAGATGCACACTTGCCATTTTTTTGGGTGTCACTCTCAGAAGTCCAATGAAAATTATTTTTGGCCATTTCTTCTATCAATTGGTATGGTTCACCAAAAGATTTAGACATTAATGAACCTCCTACAGTAGCAACTATTATGGGTCTTAGGTAACCTACTAATTTAATGTAAAAGGTATAAATGATCATGCATTCAAGTAAGGCATGGTGTGGCCACCCCTTCAGCAAGTTCTTAAATCTCTCCCATGCCTTATAAATGGATTCTCCATCAATTTTGATGAATGAGGCAATAACATTCATATGTTTAGAAGTCTTTGATGGAAGAAAGTACTTTGTCAGAAACTTTTGGGCTAAGTAATTCTAGGTTGTGATTGATCCTGAGACAAGGGTGTTAAGCCTCACCTTAGCTTTGTCTCTCATAAAGAAAGGGAAAAGCCTAAGTCTAAAGGCATCACTGGGGACACATTTGTATTGAAAAGTGGCATAGAATTCAAAGAAATTGGCTAAGTGAAGATTTTTTTCCTCTGAAGATAATCCTTCAAACTAGTTATTTTGGACCATTTAGATGATGTCAGGTCTTAACTTATAGGTGTTGGCCTCGTGTGGGGTAGTTGATACTCAAATGGATTTCCTCAGTATAATGGTTGGCGAAATCCCTATGTGATTTCATAATGGGTGTGTTAGGGTTATTCATCTCATTGGGTGTTTTAGTGAGTGAGTGTTCTCTCCTAAGTCATCTGAAAGTCCAATGGATCTCAGGGTCAAAAGGGGCGAGGTCACCCTCAGCTCCCCTATGCATAAAAAAAAACAAATAAACAAAACAAAATTATTCAGTAGTCAGTCATAATGACCCGCATGAGTCAATCAAATAACACACATGCAATACATAATATAAAAAATAATTTAAAAAAATTAAATAAGAAAAAAGTTGACAGCAAATTTTACTAGCTTTTGGCTTTATATGTAGTTTTACAGTTTTTTTTATTTTTTCAACACCTACAAGATAACACAACAGTAATACCGAAATTTTCTCAACACCTACAAGATAACACAACAGTAATACCGAAGCAATAACAAAAATAATAAACAAATATAGTGCAAAAAAAAAAAGTGTCAAACTAAGATCCTAAGCTTATAAACTAAACTTGAAGTGCCAAAAACCCACCGTGAGGTAAGTAGGTCATACAATGCAAGTATACATGTCGCATATCAATCCCACAAGGAAAGGTTTAACAATTTTTCCTGCATATAATCTTTTGTTTACTAGACTTGTGAACTTATTTTTGCAAAATTGAAAAAGTTGTTTAAACCCTAAAACTCTAACAAAAGAAGATCATATCATAGACAATAGAAAATAGAAAAGCTGATAGAATCTCAAAAGTTATTCAAGAGTAATGAGGCCCGTGCCCATGTGATTTAGAGATCTTGGTGGATTGTGGTATCCTTAAATATTTTCCTATGTGATGTTGTGAATCGGGAATAAAATTTCTCCTTATGTCTATGTTGAGGTCAAAAAAGATTGAAATTCATGAAATAGAGGTTTCCTCAATCCCAATAGCATTCCACAGGAATGTTCCAATCCCACAATAAAGGATATAGAATCCTATTGGAATATGACCATCCTCTCATGATTCTATGGTTAATCCTTTCATTTCCATTATGCAATAGGTTATAGTTTCATGAAAGATTTAAACGACCTACTTGGCTCGACTAAAAGTAAATGAAATTGAGAGATTAACCAACAACATAGGCCATGAAAGCACAAAAAAAGCTACAGGAAAAAACCTCTCAGAAAACAATGGTAAAAACTATTATCCCAACATCATAGAGACACAAAAAAGTGCTAAAACATGAATTGTCGAGAGAACCAAAGCCATGAAATCTAAGAATAATTTCATTACAAGTTACGCAAGAATGTTTAAATATATAATAAAATGGTATTTTCGACAAAAATAGCTACTCTCCCTCTCATACAACTTCTGTTGGTACTTAAAAAATTGAGGAGTTGCCAGTTGCAAGTTATCGTCTGCTGGAATCGGAATTCTGTCGTCTGCTTCAGAAGGACATTTAATTTACATATATATATATATATATAGTTTTAGAAAAATATGAAATCAAACTGACATAATATTTTTCATAGTTTAAATGAAAGAGCACTATACCTCAAAATCTGTATCTATCCTGAAGGATAAACACAAGACTTGAGGATGAGACTTGATCAATTAAGCTAAGAAATATATGACATCCATTTGGTCTACGAAATCATTTTTATTTGCTGACAAGTTCCTCTATTTAATATGAAGAATTAAATAGGGGTTTATATTAAGCTGGGTTCGGAAAAGCTTCCTATAAGGGCAAGCCCCTATAGTTAATTACATCTTAGATAACCGAAGTCACCTAAGAAAATTCTCGATAAAAAATAGGAAATATTATCTTCAAAGAGGTAAAAAAGATAAGACTTTTCAAGGAGATCGGACATAGAAGTGTGAAAGGGGAATGGTTCAAATTTGGAACATTTATTGTAGAATCCGAAGGAGGAATAATTTGGGGATGTCTAATTAGGGGATGTCAAAGATCCGGAGGAGAACCTTAGTGACTTCCCACGCTATCTTATTGTTTGGCTTCAGTTTTGAGAATAAATTATTTAAATGTTTCATCCTGCCAATTTTATTAGTTAGGGCTTACATTTATGTGAACTGATCACACAAATAACCTGGAAGATATGAAGATTTAGGTAGTGACGAACGACAACCTCGAAATCTTAAGACGAGTTAGGGCTTATATTGTATAGCAGGGCTATGCAAAGGCCTAAAGATAAATCTAAAAATGAGTTGAGGATTTATGTTGCATAAGCAAACAACCTCAAAATCCTATGGCTTATTGTTTAATTCTAAAGAAAGATATGTTGTACTAGATCCTCTTGTTGTTGAAGATGGATGTGTTGCCCACAATGCTAGCTCCAAACTCCTCGTCCTGACGAAATTACTTTTTCTAATTTGTCAAGTTATAATGTCAAATCATATGTCCCTATGGTTATGGGTCTTTTAATGTTATGGGGCATTATGGGGCATATTAAAGTTGATTAGAGCGACACCGGTTAGTATCCTACGCTTCCCTTGTTCCGACACCACTATAATCAATTGGATTCACTTTATCCAAATGATTTTACTAAACTTAATGAATTCTACACTTTCATTTAGACCGTAGGAAGTCTCGTTAGCAACCGTAGGTTACCTTCTTCGAGGGATTCTCTAAACATCCGATAGAGATGTCTTGAGTTGTCTTATATTTTGAATATTGTGGCGGTAAATTTTATCTTGATTGATTTTAGTTTTTGTTTTGATTTTGGGGGCTATCATAGCAGTTTTGTTATTTTTTGGCCACTAGGCCGACCGACAGGGCCAGGGGAGGTGGCCAGAAGGTCAGGTGAGTCAGGGGAGGCTTAATTATAATTTACCCGCAAGGGTTTGTCATGATGGAAGAGATATTTTATTTAAGGCCCAAAAATGGGAATAAATCCCTTAATTTAGAGATCCATTGGTCCATAGCTTGCTTGGGTGGGTTTAGTATGGTTTAGCGTGGTCCAAAAGAGGAGCTTAATGGCTGTGAAAACCTTAATTTGGTGACTTTAGGATGGCTAAGTCAAATTTGGTACATAGGTCCAATTTGGGTCTAAATGGCCAAAGGTTGGGTTTAGGTTAGGCTAATCATAACATTGAGCCCAATTGATTGATCAACGTTGTGTAGATTATTGTCATGAAGATTTTTGGTGGAGGATTGAAAAAATTTTGAGTTCAATTGGAAGCTCAATTTGAAGCATTTTGGGATTTTGGTCAATTAGGGCATGTTAGACTAGAGTTGGGTCTAGATTGGGCTAAGGTTGGGCTAAGCCCAAATTTATTGTTGATAATGGTATATACGAATGTCATAAATATTTTTCAACATCAATTGGGTGTCAATTTTGGGGTTAGGGGGCTATCATAGCAGTTTTGTTATTTTTTGGCCACTAGGCCGACCGACAGGGCCAGGGGAGGTGGCCAGAAGGTCAGGTGAGCCGGGGGGAGGCTTAATTATAATTTACTCCCAATGATAAGTGATGATGGAAGAGATTTCTGGTTAAGGCACAAAAATGGGCTAAGATCCCTTAATTTAGGGACCCATTGGTCCATAGCTTTCTTGGGTGGTTTGAGAGGGTTTAGCCTGGTCAATAAGGTGTGCTTAGTGGCTGTGGAGACCTTAATTTTGTTACTTTAGGATGGTTAAGTTAATTTTTGTGCTTGGGTCCAATTTGGGTCAAAAAAGCTAAAAGTTGGGTTTGGGTTAGGCTAGCCATGACTTTGAGCTCAATTGATTGATTAACATTGTGTAGATGATTGTTATGAAGATATTTGGTGAAGGATTGAAGTAATTTTAAGGGATTGAAAAAATTTTGAGTTCAATTGGAAGCTCAATTTGAAGGATTTTGGGATTTTGGTCAATTTGGGCATGTTAGACTAGAGTTGGGTCTAGATTGGGCTAAGTTTGAGCTAAGCCCAAATTTATTGTTGATAATGGTATATAGGAATGTCATAAATATTTTTCAACATCAATTAGGTGTCAATTTTGGGGTTAGGGCATTCAATTTGGTGGAATTTGGAGACATAGCCAATTTGGGGCAAATTTGAAGATTTTTGGATTTGGGTCAAAACTGAGTGCAATTGAGGCTTTACCAAGGCCAATTGAGAGTCAATTTTATGTGTAGGAATGTTATGAAGAGTTTATGATTGGGGTAAATTGAGTAGGCTATGGGGTTCAATTAGACGAGATTATGTCATATGAACAAAATTGGGGGTTTGACTTAGATCCAAATTGAGCTCAAAGCATGGGCTAATTAGACATAAATTTGGTTTATATTAGTTATGTGAAAGATTGACTTTGAGTTTAGAATTGAAATTGAGGGGAATTGGGCTCAAATTGATGGATATTTGAGGTGAATTGGGTCTTTAAAGGTAATTCGGGGGTTTTGGTCAAAATGGTCAAATTGGCCAAATTGGGTTCAATTGGAGGATCAAAATTTGTTTCAGAAATAGTTGAAGTTATTTTGGAGGTTTTGGGAAAGTTTGTGCTGCCAAGGGTATTTTTGTAATTTCGGCAATTTTGGGGGTATTTTGGTAAATTTGGCATCTTTCGGTGGTTTTGGGTAATTTGGGTATCTTCAAATGGTTTAAAAATATTTTTGAACAAATTTGGATATTTTAGGTGAATTTCATTTTGGGTGAGTTTGAGGATTTTTGACCAAATTTGGGATTTGGGGGTGTTTAGGTAATTTGGGTGGATTTAGAGGCAATAGGCCAAGTTGGATATTTTGGTAAAATTGGGGTACCAATCACCTTATATGAGCTATGGACCAATGAAATCCCTATTTGGGTCCTGTATGTACTGGTCTTAGCTAAACCCTAGCTTAAGGCTAGTGGGTCTAGGGGACCATCTACATGAGTCTCCCAAAGGATCAAGAGGATCGAGGGATCAAAGTCAACAATTTGGGCTTTAGGATTGTGAGTGATTGTGATTGATAGTGAGTGTGGTGAGTGAACTAGCTCCAGACCAACACCCAGAGTCTACCCTAAAGGACCTTAAGGTCAGTTAGCCCTATGGGAACTCTCCTTGAGCTCCTCCATAGTGACCCCACCAACTAAGCGCGTATGTAGAACCTCAAGTTGAGCAAAGATGAGTTTAGAGTTTCTAATGATGAGGGTTCCTTTTCTAGTTTTTTAGGAATAGTTAATAGGAATGTTCTATGGCTATACCCTAGGCTACTAAAGAGGGAAAACTAAACCTCAACCAAAAGTGAGGTCAATAACCTCTCTCACATTTCGTAAGATAAAAGCTGTGGAAACTCAGCATTTAGGGTTTTCAAACCAAACAAGGAAGAAAAACTAAATGAAGTACTGAATCTCTCCTATTCTCTGCTTCCAAATGTCTCAGATCTCTCTTTCTTCTCCAGGGAGCCCTCATAATCATTCTTACATATAAATCCTCAAATTTAGCCAGGAGATTTTTTTACAAAATAATTTTTGGCTTCGTCAGTGACACGCCTTAAAATTACCTGTTATATATAAAAATTTCATGCTCATTTTTTATGTTATTGCACTTTAATGAAAGGTACCTTGCATGTTTTTGATTGTAAGAACAAAAGATGAAGTTTTGGAGAAAATGGAGCAAAAATGGTGAGATTTTCGAGCAAGGAAGAAAATTATGTTGTAGTGCATTTTGTTAGAGCAAAATTGGACAAAAAACCGAATGAAATGAAAAAAATGGCACCCAGGCTCCCGAACTAGGTTCGCTAGTGCCATTAACCATTTTGAACGGAGTTTGCTTGATTTTTGGAGTTAAAAATCAATTATTTTCACTTGGAAAGACACCGAATTATTTTCACTTTGAAAGACACCTTTTGGCATTTGAAACTCTTGGAAACTCCAATTATTTTCACTTGGAAAGACACCTTTTGGCATTTCAAACTCTTGGAAACTCCAAGAATGTCCGGAGGACGTAAATAGGAGTAATAACGTATAATTTTATTTTTTTTGGAGAGATTGATGAGGGATTTTGAGAGATATGTGTAAGGAAATGTCCAAGAATTGCTTGGAACGGTAGGAGATTTTATTGGAGGGAATTTCAATTTTTTTTTCAGAGGAAAAAAAAGGTAGGTATTATGTTCTTCATTATCTTATATTTGTTGAAAACTCTTTCTAGTGGATTTGCTTCGATTTAGTGAATTTTTCTGTTGTGTTTTATCGATGCTTCATCCTGTGGTTTTATTTTCTCTTTTCTTTAATTGTGAAGTAATGACATGTGTAGGAAAATTTGTTTTATGATAGAATAATTATTATTTCTATTTGATGAGTAATATTTCCTTAGCTTCATTGACATAACCTAAGTGACAATATGTTATTTTAAAATTTGTTGCAAGTGAAAATAAGGCTCGAGAGAGTGGTGATCTCGCAACTTAGTGCAGTCACATTGTCCGGTTGGCTATGGTGAAGTAGTTTAGGCGACAATGCAACTGTTAAGGAAATATAATTAATGATCTATTTGTATTAGGAGCTTCTAAGTGACATATAGTTGCATAAAACTAATAAAATACTAAGTGTACCTACATACTCAAAAGAGGGTAGGAAGAAATATTTTCCTTGTTGGCATATAATTTATTTTATAATTCTATCAATTCTATTACTGCTTATGCTATCATCTTCATTTTACTTTTCTTTTGCAATGAAATGGATGCATGTTCCATAATTTGGATTTGCTTAGATCTGTTAGTATTTCATTAATTTGAAGGTATCTTCACCGGTTCTTAATTTACTTTGCAAGCTTATCACTTTTAATGTTAAAAATTTTTTGTCAGACACAATGACACCCGGGAGGGCTATGATTTCACTCTACTAGTGAGTACCACACTAACCTTATGAGGAGGCGACCAAAATTTAAGGAGAGTACAAATAGATATGGAGATAAGATTTGATGGGCGTAGAATTGGTGTACCTAGGGTGACAGGATATCTCCTTTACCAATTGGTCTAGAGTCAGAACCTGAAGTCCCTGGTAGGTCCTACAGAGAGGGCACAGAGAGTAATCAAGAAGTAAGATGCTAGAATCTACTCAACACTATCATACAATAGGGAACTTACTTTAGCTTAGCTAATGTTCTTTATGCACTCGGGAGAGGGTAAAAAATAGGTATGTTCCTATTTGTCCCTGGCCACATTAAATTTTACGCATTTCATTTTTACACATTATCTAGAACTTTGCTTGAGAAAGGTAGTTTTAAATTTCTCAAAATTTTTTAAACCAATTTCTTTAGTTATTTTTTTCTTAGATTTAGGTTTGTATTTAAGAGTCATTATTAGAAAAACACACTTAATTGTCATTCCAAACCGAAGAACTGAAAGTAGTAGACTAGAATTATCCTAATGGATTCTTATCTCGCTTCTCTATAGGATTGACACTTTGGATTTAAAAGAAAACCCTATACTACTTGTAACTATATGTGAACTTATGTAGTATTCCTAGTGTGTGAAATATAAATTAAATTCTAAAATTCTACAACATATTCGTTTTGCAGCCATAATTAAATTGGGTGAAGTTTTCTTAGCCATGGACTTAAATGTCTACATAATTGCAGGTTAGATCAATTATTTAGTGCCACCAGAGGAGATTGAATATGAAATAATTAGACATATATATTTACGCACACATTCTAGGGGGCATCAGTTAGTATGGTCACACCAAAAACTGGCGTGGTCACGTTGGGCTTCAAAATTAGGCAACATGATCATAACCGATCATGGCGTGGTCTCACTGCAAGACGAGATTTGTTGCGTAGTCACGTAGGATCCTGGCATGGTCACAACAATTCTTAGTGTGGCCTTGACACTCTTATCAATCACTTGGAGTGGTCACCCTGCTTCCAGACGTGGTCGCGCAACTTTAGGCTACTTTTTTGTTGGTTTTCTCATTACAAATTGTTCATATTCAACACTTATAAGCAACACAACATCAAGAAAAGCCCTTCTCAAGTGTAAATCTACAATAAATTAGTAAAAATAATAGGAAAAATGCAAGGTAATCATATAAAATTGTCCCATGTGATCACGCCATATAGTCTACCACCTGAGATGTGCATGACAACCCTTTCTTTTTTTATGACATTGATTACAACAGGTCCGAGTATCCCTAAAGGGAGGATGTATGTATTTGCAGTTGTTAATAAATGAACTAGAAATTCTTTAGGAATGAGGTGTCATAAAGTATGAAGTTTCCATGAAACACAATTTTCTGATGAACGTACTATTAATGTGGACAATAAGTGATTTTCCTGTATATGAATGTTATCTAGGTGGAGCAACATGGAAAAGTTAGTCTGTCCATATTACATGACTTCATCTAAGGCATTTAAGTTTCAACATGACAGAAAGAATTCAAATTTTAACTATCATTGTATGTTTCTAGATGTTGAACATCACTTCAAAGAGGAAGAAGAATGCATTCATAAGAAATAAAAAATAAAAAATCATCGCCAGCTCCAAGAGTATGTGGGGAAGATGTACTACAAAATATTAGTGGCATTCCAAATATTACTATTTGTCCTGACCATTCTTCACATCATTCACTTGGGTTTGGTGTCACTCATAATCGGATTTACTGGAATAAACATGATAAGACAATTTAGATGACATACACGTAGAAAAAAAAATGTTTGCTAACATCTTCAACAATGTGATAGAAGTTAAATAAGAAAATAAGGATAATGTGAATGCTAAGCTTGATTTAAAGGAGATATGCAAATGCTGGGAGTAGGAGATTCAAGAAACTTCTACTGATAAGATAAATATTCCCTACTTTATCCCAACAAAGAAAAAATTTTGAGAGGCACCAGTCATTAAATTTCTCTAGTGAGTTGTTCGAACTAGAGCCATCGTGCTGATGTGGGTGCAACAAAAATATTTGGATTGAAAAGACATCACTTTTGTATTTTTCTACAGAATTTGATGCTAACCGCATCTAGTTGTTTTCTAAGTGAATTTTTTAATCCATTGATTGAAATCAATGTGGTTTTTAGGGAACTATGTGCAGCTCATTTGAAACTTGATGTCATACTTTGATTATAAGCAAACATTTATGTAACACTTTGTAAGCTCAGTAGAATATTTCTGCCATCTTTTTGGCTCTATGGAGCATCTACTTGTACACCTATCAAACAAGGCATTAATTGGAGGTCCAATACAATACCTGTAGATGAGTTTGTTTAAGCTGTAATTACTTTGGGACTTGGTAATTAATCACTAATAAAGATTATTATCAAATTGTGCTATGAAACATTTGTTTTCTATATTTTTGAATATACTAAAAAGAACTATGAACAATAAGGTTCTATCAAACGATTGATGTGTGAAACAAGTTTACTGCAGGAGACAACGACATTCTGCTCCTACTATTTCGAGGAAGAAGAATCCGTGAAGGAATCATTGCATTTGGTGACTTCATTAACGTTTTATATTTTCTAGCAGTCAGGTGAAGTATTGCGGAGGTGCACATCATGTTATCTTATTGATCAAGAACTTCAAACAATGACGCTTTATGTTTTTCTCAATTGTGATGAAGTTCAACCATTTATTGAGTAAGATATTTTTTTATTTCAATTGTTCACTCATTCGAGTGGAAAATGTCATAATGAGCTAATTCAAAAATAGTTTAATGTGTAAAGAATTTATTAATGGATGCATTAAATTCATTTGAAGATGATGACACCAACATAGATATCAAGGATAATTTCCCCCATTGGTATGTGAGTTAAAATTGACAAATTAGTTTCCCATAAGACACGTGAATTTTCTGTAGCACGAGATTTCTTATGTATTAATAGATTCATGACTAGAGAAATAGAATAACATATCAAGGCCTTATTTATCTTGTTTGTGGACCTATGTACATCGTGAAAACCTAGCAAATTTATGATGTAAATGGTACAAGTTTCAAACAAGATTCTGGTTTGAAGAAAAAATCATTTATAATTCTAGTTTTGTGTTATAACATATAATAAATCTGACAACGACATATACTATTTTGAGATTCTCAAAGAAGTTGTTGAACAATCTTGTCCTGACTCTATTGGAGAAAATGTATTCCTATTCAACTATGTCGGGTTCAATCATGTTCCTAATCGTGAAACAAGGCTAAAAAAACCATATAATATTGTAGAAGTGAAAGTGAACATAAGGTATGTTAATTTTGATCCTTTCATTATAGCTTGACAAGTGAGTCAGGTTTATTATCTCTGATATCCCCATAGAGCAAAATATAAAGTTGATTGGGCAACTATCATAATGAATGAACCTAGAGCCACCAATTATATTCAGAATAATATTGATTCCGCTCATAAATAAATTGAAATATCATATTTATGTTTTTCACTTGATCTTATCCATGAGAAGCTCAATCTATAGGACACTAATGGGGAAATGAAGAAATTAATCTTCTTTCTGCAGCCACTCTTCAGACTATACTAAGTAAGATGGGTAAGTTACTTTATATATTTAAAGCATCAGTATCATAAGTCTGTAGATTTCACTTTACTGTTGCGCACTAGACTATTTAGTACTCATCTATTTCATTTTCATTTTGACTAGCTTGTAGTTTCCACTGCAGAGTTTCATATTTTAGTTTATTGCGTACGTTTGTGCTTTTCAGTTTTACTAGTTTGTAGTATGCATTTTATAGTTTTGTGAAGTTGGCTACTGCAAACAGTTATGCTAGATGTTTACTAAGTACTGTTGTGCTTTTATTTTAGTGCATAATATTTTGTTAGGCACATTAATTAATTAAATTTATCTTCTTTGTTGCGAATGTCAGCCAGAGATAGGATCAGTCTCCCTCCTTGCTCGTAGAGGGGGCGTGAAGTACAATGTTATATATCAAAGAAGCACATCAAGAGAGGCTTTTGGCTTTCCACCCCCACCCCCATCCCATTCTTTTTGACATCCTCACCCACACTCGTACACCTACCCCCATCCCCACCCCAACGGCTTTTCGACATCCTCACCCACACTAGTACACCTACCCCACCCTGACCCCTACCCCCACCCCTACCTCCACCCCGACTGCAGCGAGGATGAGTTTGATAGAGGCCCACGCTGCATCTACTAGGCAAAGGTCGACATCCAGTCGCTGTTGTATGGAGCCTGTTGGAAACATATAGGTTTTTTTAAGATATTGAAAGTAATCCTTTTATTTTTTTAATTAAATAGAAAACTAACAATTGGTTATTTTCAGGTTCTAACCCCAACGCAGATTATTAATGCTATTAAGGATATCATCCAAAGCAAGTATGACTCAGCATACCTGTCCTGGAAGGAGATCTCGATGGAAATTATGGATTTTTTGTTCTAGGAGTTTGTGGTACGTATTATTCACAAGTATCTTAACTTGTCATTATTTTTTTATCAATCTAACATAATCCTTGTAATTTTACAGAAACAATTCTCCTGACACCCTAAGCACGAAGCACACATCAAGCACAACTTTAAGAGCAAGGGAAGCAATCTCCTATGAGACATGTTTGGTGATTTTTAGAAATCGTAGCAGCATCCCTTGTGGCTTGGAGAAGATGCTTTTGCCTCACTACTCAGGGCTTACATTCCATGGAGTACCAGAAGAAGAGGGAGCATGCAAAGTAGAACCGGCGACCAGACTATGGAGGCATGGAGCCCTCCAAGCAAGGTGGTGGGGTGCTCCAACATACAAAATAGAAGTGGAGTTTGGTAAGATTCCATTTATACTTTAGATTCTATTACTGATCAAACATATATTCTAACTATTTAGTTAAATTGACTGACTGTGACATTGGAATGAGAGCCCTCCACTATCGATGTACATGAGCGCATCTATAGAAGGCAGTCAGACCATTTGGATGGACAACAAATCGCATGCCACACAGGTAATTTCCGAGCTAAACTTGTTTGATGTTTATGCATGCTAGCTCTAACAGTATGTAACTATTTTTTTTTAAAAAAAATATTTCAGCAAAGGATAGCTGATCATAAGCATCGGGCGGTATTACGATATATGATTTTGATCGATCAAAGTACCTGTGGAGGGAGGCTGTTGGAGAAAGAAGAAGGGTTGAGCCTACGGGTTTTGTCAAATGCCTTTGCCTACGATGCTCACCCTCTACCAGTGCATTTGTAGCTTCTACTTCTACCTCATAGGAGGAGGAGGTCTCAAGCGTGTTACCGCATTCGCCGTGAAGGTTTAGCTTTGCTCAAATGAGTTGAAGCTGAAGGAAAACAATCAGGCCAAGTTGAAGGACGAGTTAGATGCATTCCATCAGTGGCAAAGCAACGTAGCAAGAAAGCATTGGAGGAGATGATGATGAGGTGGGGACATAGGAGGAGGATTAGCAGAGATATTTTTTATTTTATTTGTATATGATTATGTTGGACGTTTGAGCAGATTTTTTCTTATTCGATAATGTTGTATTAATTTTAAATTAAACGTGTTTCGTTATTTAGTTTGTTGATTGTATAATATACTATTGGAATAAAATTTTAGTTTGTTAAATGCTTCAAATGGTTAATTAAATGTTATGATTACAGGCAAGGTAACCATAAATACCAAAGAGGGAATATATATATATATATATATAGAGCTTTGTAGGGTGGCGGTTGGTGCTCTGCTAGGGTTTCCATGGCTCAGCTTATCTTTTGCGTTGTGACGACTATTCAAAAATATTAGTCTTCATTACTTATAGTTCATTTTGTCCGTTATATTTGCATTGAGTTACCGATGAGGCTTCAGCAGAGATTGCTTCGATATAAACCGACTGCTAATTGGTGGCCTCCTTGTCAGTTACTAAATTGACGGACCCTGAACACTAATTTTACAGAACACCTATGTCATAAAAATGACGACTGCACCACTTTTCTGATCGTTTACCAATCACTAATTGCTGATGATACTATCTTCAATTAACAAAATTGACGCAAAGTTGCCATCAAACCAACGGAGCACCAGCACCATAAAAATGATGGCCGCGACACATTTTTTAAGGCATACATGTCGCTAATTTCCGACTGTCTTATCATAGGTTTACAAAATCGATGAAAACTCATGGCGGACCGTGCTTTCTGAATTATTTGAAATTAATGACTAGATTATGACTGTAAGACGTAGATAACTTATTGTTGTCGGAATGTTCATCAGTTAAAAAATTACCAACTAGTGATTTGGTTACAACCTTAAAATAGTCAATAAACGGTCAGAAATGTAATAAGCGAAGCTTTTTCTGTCGATAACCGACGAAATCAGGATGTCGGAAATGGACAGCATTTTTGTAGAGGGCACAAAATTTAAATGGAGATAGCTTATCATGCCTATTAATGAGTTTTGCTGGATCAGTTTAACAAATTAATTCAATTAAGGAGTTACACCCAATAGTTCACTTATCGTGATCAGTACATAAATATTCGACTAGACTGAAACAACTCAACCACTCACCATGGAAGTCCAACTGACTCATCAACTGAGTTGGTGAAACTAACCATAAGATCACTCGTGCCCATAAAATCTTTGCCTAGTTGACAGATGAGTTGTTACCAGAAAGTTAAGCTTAAGTAAAACATCATAGAGGTGTAATTACAGTGTTAAGCTTAAGAAAAGATGTTTTATAATGAATGATTATCCAAGTTGCTACTAGGATAATATTTATTATTACGCCCATGATAGAAAAAGAAAGGGAAATAGATCGAATATCTCTCAGGATTCATGTGTAATGCATATGTGATTTGTAACTTTAGAAACTAATGCTTCTATAAAAAGATAGAGCATTACAAAATAAAAGAGGGTGAACACAGGATATTGAACAGCATAAATTTTCCCTGGAACCCTCATTAATCAACTTATATATAT
>NW_018165263.1:220572-223445 GCF_001263595.1 Phalaenopsis equestris | reverse complement strand
ATATATATATATATTCTGCCCTAGATTCATCCATGTCATATAATGCCTATCCGTAAAATAAAAATTATAATTGAAAAAAACTTAAAATAAACATCTTCGCTTTTTTTTTTTTCTATTTGAACCCTATGTTTAAAACTTAGTATTGATTTATAGCGGATAATCTCTTATTTTTATCCCTAAATAGTTAAATAATCTAAATAAAATAAAATAAAATAAAATAAACATCTCCGTTTCTACTCTCCAGCATTTGCGAGCAGTAATTTGCCTTTTCTTAACCCAGGCCGCGCTAACACAACGGACGCGAAACAGACTTGGAAAAGAATTAGTTTTACGATTTGAGGAGAGAGAAAAGAAACAAGCCAATCTATAAATGGGGTTCGGGGGCGTAAAGGAACAAGCAAGACAGCAGCATTCACTCCTCCCAGACCCTTCTTGGTCTTCTCCTGCACTTCTCACTTCACTGCTATCTTCTTCTTCTTCTTCTTCTCCTTCGGCGTATTTAGGTAGAGATTGAGAGGAGATGGCAGGGAGGAAACACTGCTTTCTTCTCTTCTTCTTCTCCTTCGGCGTATTAGGTAGAGATTGAGAGGAGATGGCAGGGAGGAAATCATTTGTGGATGAGTTTTTTCCTATAAAAAATGAGGCAGCAAAGACAGCCAAGTATGAGAGCTTGGGCTCTATTTTTCCCCCACTCTCAACGGTAACTTATTTGCTCTGTTTCCTCTGCTTGTATAGCAGACGCAGTCCTCTATCCTGCTTCTGAAAAATATTTTATTAGCATGGGATTGAGGATTCTATGGACTTGTATTTTTCTAGAGCAGCTATTCTGCCTATGCGACATTCACTTGCTCTCTTATTTTAGGTGGCTGGAAATAATTCAGAGTGGCCTGCTTCGTGGAGGAATACCGAAACTGAGGGTAAAATTTCTTGTATACTGAGCTCTACTTAAGTTTTTCTTAAAGTTTTTACTTGAGATGTTGCTTTTAAGTTTCTCTGTAGAAGAATTTTACTTAGTTTACTTCGTTCATTATCTTGCCTCCAGTATGTATTATCTACAGGAGAACTGAATATGGAAATCTCTATAGCAGAATTCTCTCTCTTATCTGGTTGATTAGAAACCGAGTTTTTGTTTTAAGTTTTAAGTAAATCTAATTACCAACATGAACTGCATTAAAATCAAACAAGTAATATGAAATTTTGAAGTAAAATAAACTTGCATTGCTTCCAATTCCTTCAAACCCCAAAAGAAGAAAACTGAATATGGAAATCTCTATAGCAGAATTCTCAAAAATTGCAAAATTTTAATTCCAGGGGGTAATTCTCGGGGCAGCACAGCCAAAAAGAGTAATAAAACCGTCGGCCTTCATGAGTTATCAGAATCATGTCTCATGAGCTCTTCTGTATATTATGGTGGCCGAGATGACTACATTCCTCAGACTTCGGCTGCTCAGAATTCTGGAGCACATTACAGTGTTAAGTTACTCAAATTTTAAGCCAAAAAAAATAATTCCTTAATTCTTTTTTCCATTTTTGGTGTAGGAAAAATGACACTTCTTACTAATTTAAACTATTCTGTTTTTGGAATGCTCAGTACAAGAAGAATAATAAAGAGGATGATTTAGGGAATTCAGAAGTTGCCACAAGAGGTGACTGGTGGCAAGGTATTTTTCTTAAACAAGCAAGGAAGGGGTATTCGGTGAATTTTGTTTCTGATTCATTTTAAACTCCCAGGTTCATATTACTACTGAAATTTTGAACGTAAAGTTACAGGCTTGCTCAACAAATGAAGAAGGTACAGAGTACTCTCTCTCTCTCTCTCTACTTTTTTTTAAGGATTATTTGATGAAGCAATTGAATATTCTAAGCTGATTTATCAGTTTCTTGACTGTATAATGATTTGAATGGTAGAACATATAATCAAGGAGCCATATTAATTATATATTTTTTAATATATTGAATCCTGTATAACAATTTGCACAATAGGTTTACTTTTTCTTCTATTAACTCTCAGGTAAGGCGCTTACCTGCTGCAAATAAGATGACGGCCTGTTCATTAGAAGATGACAAATCAGCTGTACGGTTGGTGTGATTTCTCTTGTTTTTACTCCAGTTTAGGTAGCTGAAGGAAGAAGCTGTGGTTAATGTAACTGTGAAATACAGGCTTTAACAAGCTTTATCGTTGTGTTATTTTAGCGTATCGCTCCTTGGGATTTATGTTTTGTTAGGGAACGACCATACTGGCTCTCTCTCTTAACCTCGAACGGAGGGAGTTAGAGAACCGGTTGTTTATGATAAATAAATATTTGATTGGTCATTTTCTCTCCTCCGATTGTGGCACTTCGTGAAAAATAATGTTGAAGTTGATAATATATTGATGTTGATATTACTTAGAACTCACAACAACAAAAAAAAACTCTCAAGCCAAAAAAGGCGATAAATGATTAAAAAAAAAAAACTTGATATCAACTAAAACATAAGCTTTAAAAGTAAAAAAATCAATTAAAGTAATTTTGTATTCAGGAGAGAAAATTTTAATATTTAAATAATTATAAGTAAACATTATACATATTAATAAATGGAACACAAATTCATTGAATCAACAATTTTTCTAACAATAGGCAACATGAAGACTAAAAACCCCTCATGTAAAGGTTTGAAAGAAACTAGTAAGCCACAACTTCCTAAATCCAACAGAATTCTAAATAACTTGGTCTGGTCTTTACTAGACTAGGCAGAAGAATTTTTTTGCTCTTATCAAAATTTTCACAGAAAACTTTGTTGACTATCATACCCTTTTCATTTATCTATTTATGAGTGGGATTTTCACGTAAAACTAGAATATAAAATCTTATATATATATATATATATATATT
>NW_018165263.1:169723-220548 GCF_001263595.1 Phalaenopsis equestris | reverse complement strand
TCTATGTATATATATATATATATATATATTTTTTTTTTTTTTTGAAAAGTATTGGGCAAAGGCTATTATACGAGTTTCCAATGTACAAATACACACACACACACGCATACACACACACATATATATATATACACACACACACACATACATAGAGATGCACACACATAGATATATATATTAGCAATCTCGAAATGATCCTATTGACCGGAAAAACAAACATGTCCAAAGATGGCCCATAAGGAGTCAAAGGCACATAACTGTGAACCCGTATGATCAAGTGCCTAACCATAGTCCATTGAAGCCATGTTTAAAGCCTGTCGAACGATAGACCCTCACGTCAAGATTAAGATCTGCCTAACCAAAAAAAAGGATATGCCAGAATCTTCAAAATAACATCACGAGTCACTTAGAGACATCCTCAAGGCTCGACAAGATAATTTATGTGACAAGTGCGACACCCATATAAATCCCCTTATAATTATCCTGTTAAATAAGTGGGCTACCTGTAGAATTATAGTAATGTGCAATCTGCATGACTACCTAGTCTCATTTTGGCAACGAGAATCCCACTTAAGGGGTCAATTAACTAACAGTCGAACCAAAGGAGCCAGTGAACAAAATTTGATGACTCAAGGACACTCACAAATCGACCGAGTTTCCTTAGCTAAGCCGACCAATTATCCTTAGCTAAGTCGACCGACTCATATCCTTAACTAAGCCTATCGTTTGTTCGAAGCCAAGTCGATTGTGTATCCTCCGCTGGATCGACTGGTTGAGCAGCATACGAGAGCTGATCGTCTATCTCAAGTTCGCAAAATCGATCAGATGAACCTAGCCAACTCAAGGGCAACTAATCTTAAACGATCTAATGATGAGACAATCAATCCAAAGATTTTTATTTGTTTATCTATTTTATTAAAAAATTTATCATTTTATTATTTATCACCAAAATATCTTGTGGCTTCCTTATTCAACCAGGGGCAAGCAAGGAATTATACACTATTTAATTACTTTTGCCTAATAATAAGAGGTCATTCCTACAATAAAAGGCTAATGAATCATTTATGTCAATCTTATCTCATTTTCACTCTCCTGTTCTCCCTCCCTCTCATTTTCTCTCTCTCCTTCTCTCTCATGTCCTACGCTCTCCTCCCTAGGGGTGATTGACAAGGCAATTTCATATTCAACATCTTAAAATGTACAGTAAGCACGAAACATGCCAACAACAAGAAGAAAAGAACCATTAGGAGAATAAGCTCACTACAGAGATATAGGAAACATGGTGTGTACTCAAAAGTTTGTGCAATAGCAAATTCAAGAGTTAAGATACCAAATGATGAGCAAGTTGTTGGAGGCCATATGCAAAGCACTGGCTCGGAGAATCGAGCAAACCCTTCAAGAGTTTAACCCTCAAGAGCATGGGTCAGAACCCAACAGCTGAAGAGCAACCCATGCCTTAGTAGGACAAGGAGAGTTGCGGCGGTAAATGAAACCTTGAAGGTTAACACGTCAACGTAGAAAATTTGTGCATTAAAAATGGCATCAAGGGAACCAAAAATCCAAAGAATAAAAATCACAAGAAAACCACATATTGTCATCACATGAAGCATGAAATAAGATTAACTACAATGCATGAGGAATAAAATATGAAATTTGTCGTTGCAGTGATAAAAAGGATGCATTGTAAGAAAGACAACAAACTCACTATAGAGCCAATTGATCATTGCATTATGTCATGGTCCTCTCCAATTAATACAAACATCCATGGATCTCTCTCATAAATATGCGCTCAATCTCTCCTTACAATATTATAAATCCCTCAAAACAAATCATGAAAGGAGAAGAAAAAGCAAGAAAAATATATTTTTTCGAGTAAACCCGAGGAAAAAACTCCAAGGACTCCAAAGACTTCCCCAAACTCTAAAGGCATAGGCATTAGAGGAATCCACAATCTCCAAATCCGTAAGAATTTCAAATTACACACTTTGTTGAGTTGTCGGGCGTGAGTGTGCTCGTGGGCTCTCATGCATGCACTCGGGTGTGCGGCAACGTGAGATCGGGTGTGCAGCATAGCGGGGGCATGTGTGTGGCAATAAATGGGAGCACGTGAGGCAGCATTGGGAAGCACGTACGACATTGCGGGTGCTCAAAAGCACACCTGAGAGTGCATGGAGATGGTGTGACATGGCGTGTGTGTGCAAGAGCAAGCGAGTTTGCAACATGTGCATGGAGGTAGGCATGCATCAATGTGATATCGCATGTTTGTTCAAGCGCACACAAGGGAGGTTGCGGCGGGTGCATGGAGGTAGAGTTACAGTGGTGTGACACGACTCATGAATGTAAAAGTACGCAAGTGAGGGCGCATGTGGGTGATCACAACACAATTTGTGCATACTTAGTGTGTAATTACTTCAATTTCAATCTCAGACACATGCACCAAAAACTTGACTCTCACTGCCTGTATGTGTTTGCACCATTAATTATTGACTGAGTGCTATATAACAAATATTTCTCGTTTTCTCCACAATTCAATTTTATACAATGGAGAATCGTTTCAAGTAATATAGGACATTCTTTTAGTCCCCACGTATCGATCCCACGGGGAAAGAAAAGCTCTTTTTATCGACTTAGTAAAATTCTATTTAAACTACAGGTAACCAACCTATCTAGGAATTAAGATCGAAATTGTATGTATAAAAAAGCAACTAATACCTACAAATTCTATTTTTAAACTTAAAGAAAATGCTAAAGGTTTCTAAACTAGTTTTATGTAGAAGAGTTTAAATTGTATGAAAATCTTTCTCCTTGCAATGAGATTATAATCAGTATAGGAAGCTAATGTTTATAAATTTAAATGTAATTTTGTGACAAATAGCATAACTGTTTTTTACCTTCCGAGTGCGAAAAGAATATTGGCTAATTTAGAGTTAAGTTCCTAAATCCTTGGTTATGCTGGGTAGGTTCTAGCCTGTCACCCTAAAGTATTCACGTAAGCCCTCAATTAGGGCTAACCTAGCCTTAAGTTTCAATCCCTAGATCAAATTGGTTAAGGATCTAGCCTGTCACCCTAGAATCATCAATTTACACCCATTACATTTTATCTATTTGCACTCACCCCAAACTACTTTTTATTCATCCTAAAGGTTAGTGTGTTTATTACTAATTGAGGAAAAACATAGCCCTCCCGGGTCATTACGTTTTCACAATATGTTTTAACTTATGAACTGGCCAAATTGCAAAACTAAATTAAGCATGAAGTAATATACCATCACAATATTGAAATTAAAAGCAATTCTAAATAATTCCAATCCTATACATGATTACTTCTTATAACAAAGAGAAAGATAAAGAAAATTACTCATATTTTATGGGAAAAATACAACAACACATGAATTGATATTTAAAATCAAATTTACAAAATAAATTTTAACAAACTCAAACAAAAATACAAAACACTTATCTCAAACTGCTCCCCAAGAATATCTCCTGAAGTTCCTTTCTCTAATCCTCTCTCTTCTCCTCAACCACCAATAAAACCCTCTCCAACAAGTCCTCTTACACTTTAACCACCCTTCACTAACCTCTTGACACCTCTTTTACTTGAAGAGAGACATCCTTATAATAACCCTTGAAGCCACCAAGAGTCACTCAAATGCCTCTCTAAAATTCGTTCCAATATATTTTATTTAAAAAAAACACTAATTCTGGCACCTAGGAGCCAGTCTTCTAGAAGCTTAAAATAATGGTCTGGTGCCTATGCGCCAGATTCCGACACCATGAATTTGAGCTCTATTTTTCCATGTACAGGGTCTGACACTTAGGCGCTAAACGCTGGCTCCTAGGCGCCAGTTCACTTTGTGCTCCTTTGCTCCATTTGACCCTGTTTTACTTCGTTTTCGCTCTTTTTTCTCCAAAAGTCCATCTCTGTAGCTAAAACTAAAACACACAAAATAGCTTCCATTAAAGTGTAATATGATTAAAAACGAGCATAAAATGTATCTAAAAAATAACACTTTTTTAGACTAGTCAAAATCCCCCAAACTTCACTATTACTTGTCCTAAAATAACTCTCTTATTCTATAAAACATATACTTTAATATATAGTATTGGATTTCATTAAAGATTCCTATAGATAAATGAGATAGTGCAACTTTTGAAAAATTTACAATAACTCAGGTTAGAACAAGGTTAAAAAAATATCCAGTAATCAAGTTAGGAATTAAGATTTTCTATTCATTTTAAAAATAATTACAATTTGTCACTTAGGAAATCTAAGAATTAAAAGATAGAATTATATGAGAACTCTATTAGTAAAGCTTTAACTAATACATTTAGAATTGATAATAAGTTCAAAATTATAATTAAGTTTCTTTCATTAAGATGATTCAAGTGAAGTCAAATTTTAATTAGACATCTCCTCAAGCTTCTCCCCACATAATTTTTTTTACTTTCCTTTTTCTTTTTTTTTTCATTAAGAATCTTTTTAATCCTTAATTTTTTTATATATGAGGATTACTATATCTGGATAGCCTTTAATGATTTTGTACTTTACTACTTTCCTCCTTAAGTTAAAAACTTGTCACTTTTCTTTACTTGATAATGTGTATTAGTCTTAAAAATGTTTTTCATAGTCTCAATTCTTTTTAAAGTATAAGTCTAAGATTCTTATTATTTCAAAAAGACAATTTTTCCTACTATAAATAGTAAAAGCATATCTCTATTCCCTTATACCGAATATCTTAACTCTAGAACTACCCCTTATCACCATAAGGTGTTTAAGAAAATGTCATTCTAATTGGGTCTACTTCCGAGATAATGCAATAACTTGAGATGCAACCATCAAAATAACGTCATTGTCATGAACACAGACTACTTTCTTTGGATTTACCATTTTAGAGGGCTATTGAAAATTATTCGTAATCTTTTTTCAATTAATGCATAAGCTTAATTAAATTGTTTTGATATTAATGAACATCCAGTAGCTGCATCTATAATTGATCTAAGAGATCCTAGTAACCCATGATAGAAAGTATGAATGATTAACCAGGTTGGTAAAGCATGATACGGACACTTTCTAAGGAGTTTCTTAGATCTTTCCCAAGCTTCGTATATTGACTCTTCTTCATACTAAGTAAAATAAGCAATGTCATTGCTAAGTTTAGCAATTTTTGAAGGTCGAAAGTACTTAACCAAGAAAAGTTCTAATAGATCCAAATACTAACGAATTTAACCACCACTTAGCTTTATCACTTAAAGAAAAAAGAAAAAGTAGAAGTTTGACAACATCATTTAATACACCATTATAATGAAGCATATAGTTCTAGAAATCTTGCTAAATATAAATTTGGAACCTTAGATGGTGTTCCCAAAACTGATTGTTTTGTACCATTTATATAATAACAGGTTTAAGTTCAAATGATTTAGCCGCTACAGCAGAGATTTGTATGCTTATGTGAATTTCATCTATTGTAGGATTTATATAATCCTTAAAAGTCATTGTAAATTATGTTGTTCATTTTCAACATTTTGATGTTCAATGTTATTTTGTAATATGTTTGTCATTTCATAAAAATTTTAAGGTTTTTTTTTGCTTTCTAATTTTTCTTATCGTCTGCTCTAATTCAGAATCATAAGACACTAAACTTTCAGATCTCGAACAACGCATACAAAAGATAAAATTTCAAAAAAAAAATACTCCTAAAAACTTTCCTTTTTAATTTTCAGATTTTTTTTTTATTTTTCTTTATGTTTTTATGATTTTCAAAATTGAAAAGTATCTGAATTAAAATTTAATGCTCCTAAAATAAATCTACAGTTCAAATAAAATTTCTAATTTGAAAAGTTCAATTGCATCCCCAGCAACGGCTCCAAAAACTTGACCCGATCCGCAATTACCCAGCTTCAAATAAAATTTCTAATTTGAAAAGTTCAATCGCATCCCCAGCAACGGCTCCAAAAACTTGACCCGATCCGCAATTACCCAGATTTCTATGTTTTAAAAGATTGCCAAAAACTTGGCCGAATTATATTTAGTGGCTAGTATGAACATATAAAATGATTCAGAAAATAAAAGATGAGCTTTCACACTAGGGGCATTATGCAAGTATATGTATCATCTCAAGTAATATAGAGTTTTCTTTAAAAACCCTAGTATTGATCCCACAGGGAAACTGTAACTTTTTAATAATGACTTATAAAAGTTTATATTATAAACTGTAAACACAACTTATAGCAGACAAATGTTGAAATTTTTAGAAAGACAAAAACTAAATTTATGCGGGATTTGATTCTAAGCAGAAAGTAAATGCAAACTAATACTATGTAAAAGAAAGTTTCAAATGCTATAAAAAGATCTTTCCCCTCGCATAGAGATGATAATCAACATAAATTTGAATGTTTAAAAATCAAATGTAGTGTTGTGACATAGGAGCAAATCTATTCTTTACCCCATTCCGATATTTGTAAAGAACGTCGACTAACCTAAAGTTTGTTTCAGCTAGTGTGGTAGTGCTGAGTATATTTTAGCCTCTCACTTCCAGATTACCCATTATGCCCTCTATAGGACCTAATAGGGAACCTTAGATCCAAACTCTAAACCGTAAGAATTTAGCTTTTCACCCTAGAAACATCACTTCTACGCTTAATAAAATTATATCCCTATCTATTTGCGCTAACTAGTGACTTGAGCACCACAATCTCATCCTAAAGGTCAACGTGGCATTCACAATTTGAGTGAAATCAAGCCCTCCCGGGTTAATATGTTTCACAACAAATGTTAATATCACAAGTGGTCAAATTGCAAAGTCAATGAAGTTCAAGTGAAAGTGTCATCATTATAAGTCTTTAAACCATTCGCATATTGCACATGATCATTTCTCACAGCAAGAAAAAAGCAAGGAAACTACTCAAAATTCATGGAGATAAAACAAAAACACATGAATTTATATTGATTTATATTGATATGAATTTATATTGATAATCAAGTTCACAAAGGATATTAAAACTCAAATAAAAATACAAATTACTTATCTTGGCTTCTCCTCAAGCAAACTCTGAAGTCCATTGACTGTATTTGACTCCACAAGACTCACACAATACTCACACAATACAAGAACTCACCACACTCTCACTATGGTGGTCTCACTCACAAGACTCACACAAAAATAACACCAAAGCCTCCAAAAGTCCGCCAAAAGTCTGCTCAAAGTCCTTGTTTCACCCGGAATATGCAGAGGTCTAAAAATAAACAAGGGTTGCTTTAGGCTCCTCTTTGAAAATCGTCCAAATTCAACGTTTAATGCTCCAACTGACTTTGGCGCCTAGGTCTCGAACTGTGGCGCCTAGGCGCCACTGTTCTAGAAGGCCCATATATAACTGTTTAGCGCCTGGTCGTCGGATCTAGCGCTTAGGCTCATAAACCGTATGGAATCTGGTGCTTAGGCGCCACTGCTCCACAGCTCCAGTTTGCCTCCAATTTTGCTCCATTTCATATAAAATTCATTTTCTATACTTGAAACAAAAAACATTCAAAATATTTTTCATTAAAGTGCAATATTATAAAATATGTGTATAAAATAGACATTAAACGTATATTTAAAATAGGTATTTTTAAGGTGTATCAGTTAGACATGGTTATAATTAAGCAAGCCTTCTGTTTAACATTCTATGCATTGAATATAAATTTATTAATATTTATCTTTTCCAAGGCTTCAAAAAATTCTTGGCAAATTTCAACCTATACATATATATAATCCATACTTATACTTCTTTTATTTAGGTAGTTCAAAGCCATGGACTTGAAATGACTATAATGTTTTAAATAGGGATCAACCTCCATCTTCAATTTAAAACAACACTACATTCATGCATTTCTAATCCAAATATAATTGATTGAGAAGTGATTTGATTATACCACTTCCATAGAAGGAAATTTCATTGAGTAGCAGCTGATACCATTTGAGATACATGAAAGAAATTTAAGAAATTTTCTTAACATTTTTTTTATCTTAGTTAATTTCATCGAGTAACACATTGAAAATTTATTTTATATAAGTTACAAATTCTTGGTTATTTTGTTTTATTCTTTTTCATACAGCTTTTAATTATTTATTCTTGAGCCTTTTTAAAAAGATTAATGACGCCAAATAATATTTAACGAAACATCAAGTATGTACACTATTTTTTTGTGAATTTTTCTTAACATCATCCATACAAGTAACATCATACGGTAACACGCTAACAAATAGGTTTAAATAAGAAATCCTTGGTGGATGTTTATCAATTACCTTTGCATGGGTTAACGCCATCAACTAATAATTTCATAAATAATATCAGATGGATTAAAAATTCTTCATTGATTTATCTCAACCTATTTTACAAGTAAGAACCAATAGATAACACCCTATAAATAATCCTAAATAATGAAATATATTTGATAAATTTCCCCTCATATAGTTGCTAAAATTAAAAGTTGAGGTGACATCTCCCAATAAAAACTTGAGGAAGTTATAATTTTAAGAAAAATACTTTATAACTCTTCTAAGCCTGGATAAAGTGCGTGGTTCAAATAATAAAATCAATGCACCCTACTCTTATTATAAAAGTTTCAAATCATAAAAAGTGAGGAACAGATGTTTAAAGGCTTACTCTTTAATGGGGAGTAAGTGTCAAAAAATTTAAGTCATTGTAATACCATGATTGAAAGTTCAACGATGTGTTTAAACATCTGTCAAGTTTACATAAAAAAACGTAAAATAATATACAATTATGAGCTATGCAAACAATAAATCTCGTTTCAAGGCTAATTACATAATTGTTGAATCATATTACGACATTCTTCATCGATATAATTAAAGTTTATGTAAGTCTTGTACAATTTTCAAACACCCAACATAAGTTGTAATGGGCAGTTGCTTCCTCTATCATGTTTGAGGCAAAGATGAAAATTTTCCTTGACAATAGCTAATCTCAAATAAATTGAATACATTCAAAGCTAAAACTAAATTTTTTCTTTTTTTTTAAGAAACCCAGAGGTAATTTATTTCATCAAAAAAGGAGTTACAGGAGGATGTGGAGCTGGATCCCCGCTACTAAACCTAAAAAGGATACAATATGCACTCATAGGAGTTCCAACTCTAGCAATACAACACACAAAAAAAGTCTCCAAAAAACTTGCAAGTATATCCCAAAGCCAAAATAAGAAATACTCCAAAATGTATACTCTTAGATATTTGCCTGTAAACCAAAAATTGCAACAAATAACAGAGAAAGCACAAAGTAGACAAACATGAAAAGACTCCAAAATGTACTCTATACTATTGCCTAAGCTAAAACTAATTCTTGCTACTACTAATATTGGCACCAAATGCCAATATTTTCTAACAACCAATCCCTTCTCTGTTAAAGTGAATATTTAATAGGACAACTTCTACATTAGCTACAGTATGCCTCAAAAGATTTTAATGGCATCAAAGCCAGCATTGATGTTTGATATCACTAATATTGTCATCTGACATAAGTATTAAGCTAAATATTATGCTTCTCTACATTAGAATAGTTGATGCACTTCTCAAGGGTTTTTTGGAGGTTTACCTTAGACGACTTAATCAACTCCTGATTTGGTTTGTCCAATGAGGGATAGTCAACACTTATTTTAGGGAAGATTAAAGTCTCGTAGTAGGGACTATGAGTCTTGCTCTTCTCCAAATCTAGTCTATTCATTTGGACAATCAATAACTTTTCCAAGGTAAAGTTTGAGCCTCAACATAGAGAATACGTAACTTGGTCCCCTCCAAACTTGGTCCTTTCAATAAGAAAAATTAACAAACTTTTCAAAGGAAGATTATATATTATCTTAGTGATTAAAGGCTTTTGTCACCTCCAAATTAATTCGTTTGATGAGTTTTATCAGCACTTTTATTAAGAGACTACTAAAGCTTCACTAAAAGAACAACGTGCCTTAGTTGCCTTCAAGTTCCACCCATCTAAGGATAACAATTCATATCTTTTTCAAGAAAAAACTGAAGCTTAATTATAAAGATTATGGGTCATTACTGATGCAGATGTTCAACACAATTTTTAAAAGAGATTGAACTTGCTCACCTCCAAATCTAAGACATCTTGTAATAGTAATATTGTGTATATTTCCAGTCACTTGCTCGTCTCAATAAGCATGATGAGCTCTATTATAAATATAGATCTTGACGTAGATATAATGATCACATATCCCAAATGATGTCATTATCGGCAAGCTCATCAAGAAGCCTCTGCTCCTATCAATCTAAGAATAAAACATATCACTCCAACCATATAAATTGTTTGCTTCAATAGGGATTTATTCTTCTGTCCTAATGTGAGACCTTTCTCTTATCTTCTGTTAGAGTAAAGCCAAAATGGCCTCTTTCAATTATCTTACCTTAATCAATTCTTCGGCTATATGTTGATAATTTAGGAACTCCTTTGTTACATGTTCGTACATCTTACAAAAAGTGTGATACTTCAATCAATCATTAGTATGTGGTCCAACCCTCACTGCATAGGTTGTTTAAGAAAATTCCTATTTTGAATGCCTTCTAGAAGTTTAATTATTTAAACCCTCAACAGAAAGATGGCCAAATACTAATGAGTATGAGATGACATTTCTCTTCTTACAGATTTGGAATGATTTATATTTCTTGCCTTAAAATTAGAGAAATGGAGGCGCCAATGATTGAAAGCTCACTAATAATAGTAATCTAGCTTATCCTCCACTGTGGATTACTTCGAGCGACATTAGCAATCCTTATGAAATGGCCAAATATTTCATATCAAGTTTTGATTCACGGTTTGACTTGATGTTGAAGTGTCATGCTCACAGTTGCATTATTTCAAGTTGGTATAATTAACGATGAGTTCAAGTAACTCAACCAAAATTCTTTACCACTACAAAACAAGTGTATGCCAAAAAGGTCTCTTCCTTGAACCATGAGTGTGAGCAACTTAAGCTATAGCTACTCCAAAGTCTTCACATCTAGCATTTCCTTCCAACACCTCATGATAAAGTTCCTTAGTGATTTTTCTAGTTCCAGCCTCATTTTTGAACAAAGCATGTGAGTTCCTTAATATCCTATGTGCATTAGTAAACTGAGTAATGAGCAACTTTAAAATTAAGAAATAATTAGGTGATTATTCTGGTGGCAGATGAGACAACAACCTAAGAGCAATTACTAACTATGGTGAAGAATATCTTGCACTTTAGAAAATCATCAATATCTAATAAGGAAGAAATCAATTCAAAATAAGCAACATCATCAATTAAATTTGTTATCGTGATGCGAAATTTTGAACTTTGCACTAGACTTTGCCTCTAATTTTATTCAAGAATGTGTTTGGTAGTTGGCGTTTTGCTTCTTCTATTGCTTAACCAATCGACAAGGTCGGAGAGTAAAATATTCACCACTGTTGGGATCATATGCTGATTAATAATCAAGGTCAACATTAATCTCTTACAGTTGATGGTTCTCTTTGAATGACCAAAATTTTAAGAACCTTTCTGCATCTATACTCTTGAAGTAGCTTTATGAACCAGTTCTAGAATTCCGTGAATAATCATAGCGATTATTTCATCCGTCTCACAAATTATCTACATGTGATAAAGAATTGATTCTCCATGATTATTGAAGCCACATTGTTATGCCCTTTTGTTTTTCAAAATAATTCCCTTCTAGTGCTTGACAAAACTTCATGTTGTAACATCTTAGAAGATGTTGAATTAAAATTGTCCGAGGAGACAATAAAACATTCCCAGCTGATCAATAAGAGAGAGAGAATAGAAATTTGATGTTACATTATATTTGAGAGATATGAGAACGAGTACACAAAATCTCCACCCTTGGATTTTTACCCTAATCCCCTATTTATATGTTCTGATCAAATGCTCACAAAGGCGACATTTTAAACTAGATGGACAAGAATGCTTGGCATACAAATATATAAGTTGTGTAGTCTAATTATACTACAGTACACAGGTTAACTACTTCTTCATTAAATGGGGTGAACTAGTTTATTAGTTGACGTTCATAGCTAGACTGGAGAAATTTTTAACAAGCCATAGAATGAGTATATTCCAACCTGTTTCTCAAAGATTCTACAGTGTTTATGATGGTCTTGGCGAGTTTACCAAACTGCTAAAGAGTTCATGCTTTCTTTGTTCTAACTTGAATATATTATCTTCAGTGGAGCCCACTTAACTTTAATTAAATTGACTTCGCCTAAAATGAACCATTCAGATGATGAGATATACAAATACTCTCTCTAAATAAGTACGCTGGTTATTTTCGTGGCATGAAACCAATCTTTAAGATAATGTTATATTTACAAAATTGACCAAAGTTCATTTACATGATTATTATGGTGGCATGAACACCAAACTTTAGAATAATATTATAATTATAAGATTGATTAATGTACACATACATGCTTGGATAGAGCATGTTCAAGCTGAGAATGCACTTCATCGGCATACCCAATTTGTTTCGCAAATCATGATGATGATGAGTAGGTGATGTTGTGTTTGTTTATGCTGATGGTAGGTGGGTCGCTTTGGTCATTGTTTTGATTTTAATTGTTTTGCTTGGATGAGAGTTCATGGTGGCAAATTGATACCAAATATTATATGCATTTTTCATTTGTTAGTTGTAATTTAGACATCGTAAGTCAAAAAAATGGTTTGAATACTTTGATGTTCTTTAATTATTTTGGTGCCCAATGATAGTCAAAGATTTATGTTTATTGCATATATATGCATAATTCATTTTATGGAATTAACTTTAACGTTATTTATTTAAATTAACATGAGCATGGAAGTGTACCTCTCTAATTTGGATTTATCAATGCTTGAAGCAAATTGTAAAACTGCCTAACTTCCTATAACAATATATCACAACCATACAAATCCTTCTGTATAACATCTACTGCTAATACTAAGCTTGGATGTGTTAGGGTCCGTTTGGGGCCGCTTTTTTCCAGCGGCGCGGCCCCAAACCGCGACGCTCCTTCTTTTTTTTTCCATTTTTGTTCAATTTTGGTGCAGCTTTGCGGTCCTTCGCCGCTAAAGTATGCCGAACGCGGGCCGCGGGATCGACCCCGCGGCACCGTGTTCGCGATTATTATTTCCCCCGTTGCCCCCGCTCGAGCCGCAGCGCCCTACTGTTCCCGAGACCGCGCGGAGGGATTTTTCTGCCCTAACACGCCGCTACTCCCGTGAAGCCTCCCGCCGTTCCCGAAAGTGGTATTTGCTGCAGCGGTTCTTTGCTCTTGCCGCACACAGTGGATGCTGAAGCAAGGATTACTTCACAGCTAAGCTTGGCCTCGCTCTCCTGTTGTGCTCGTTCTCACGGTATCATCTATTGCTCTGCTCTACCTGATCCCTAGCGTTAGTTGTGCTTTATTATTTGTTCTGCTGGTATGCATGCTTATGAGATAATCTCTATTTTCTTTCTATCATTTGATGCCCAAGGTAATATTCTGGAAGTTAGAATTGTTAGTTATGCAAATAGATGCATAGGATGTAAGCAGCTCATTTTGCGAATTACGTCCAAGGAATTATTTTAAGCAGAATATGTTATTTCATCCATAGAATCGTCCACTTCCAAATGAAGGATATTGTTACTATAACTATTGAAATGAATGGTCCAATTGTCCTTTCTTTTTTCATGGCTTCTTATTTCCTTATTACAATATAATTTGTATTTATCTAATTACTATTGTCATCATATAATTTGTAAGAAGTTATTACATATAATTTGTATTTATGTATGATTCGGTGTATTTATGTACGGTTCGGTGTATTTATGTACTTTCTTGGTGCAGCCTGTAGTTATTACAAATTTTGAGTTTTGTACATATTATCTAATCATGTATTTTGTATTTATGCAAATATTCGTAAAACTTCAAAGTTTGTATTAGATATGTAAATACATAAGATTGTGTTACATATGTATTCTCATTTCTAAACAGAAGCTGTTAGCACTTTGGGGGCTTACTGAAGTTCAAAAATACTGAAGTTCAAAAAATATGATTGTTATACTCTTCTTTTAAACAGTTTAACCAAAAACCAAACAGGGGCAATATTGTCTTTTTTTCATAAACAACTGCACGACAGCTGATTTCACACAGCTGCCCGATAGCTGATTTCACACAGCTGCACCAAACAGATAGCCAGCTTCTCCACAACTGTTTTCCCGCAGCAGCTTCCTGGGGCAGCAAAGTTGCAGCTGCCCCAAACAGAGCCTTAGTGAGTTGCTTTGTCAAATATTAAAATATGGCCACTAATAAGAAATTTGAAGACATGCAAGGTTTGGAGGGGATAGCTCATGCACACAACAACAGTTAAATTTAAAATTTTCCAACCTTCTTAAGAAATTGTGAACTGTCACTTCAATCATATCCTTCAAGACATTATGGCATTAGCTGATGAGTATATAATAATACCAACCTCATATCTGAGACAGTAAATATTTCTAGCCATAGTTTATGATAACACATGACTTTCCTAATTGAGTAATTATTCACTTCTCAATAAGATTCCACTAAAGTAAGCAATGGTATAAATAAACCTATAGTTGTTCCCTATGAACACCAAAATCACTATAATACCAAAAGGGCTTAAAACCCAAAAATTTCATAGCCATAGTCTCGTATGACAAGCAATTTTTGTATGTGACATCCACATGGTAATGCTCAGCGGTTGATATGTGAATAATGCAATGGACTATTGTGGAGGTAGGTTTCCACATACAATTCATCAAAATCCCACATCTTATCCCTATCATTTGAGTGAATATTATAATAAGGACTAAAGTAGATATAATAATGGAGAAGAGAAATATAATTATTCTAATGTGCATCATAGAAGAATTGATGCAAAGAAATATGGAACTTAAAAGATAATGTTTCAAATGATTACAGTTAATTTCCATTAAAACTCGAAGAAGTATATCATTGTTCGTGCAATTTGCATAACTTTGTAAGCTAAAATCACAAGTAGTTTTCATCAATATGTTGCAAGTAGAGATGAGAGAACCGAGACAGAGAAAGTTATAATTGATGAAAATCATGACTTACAAGCACCTATTGACATTGCGTTGTAGAATCTCAACAACTGCATAGATCACAACTATAATTAATTCATTACATACTCGTCCACAAAATGATAACAAAAAAGATTTGCCTTAATTCTTATTACTGCAAATAATTTCTAGGACAACAAACATCCTCACTATTCAAAGTGATTGGCAAAAAAATATGAGCACAAGCTTAAATAAATGGTAAGTTGGTATTATAATTCTAAGACAATAAATTGATGATTATTGTTTAAGACAGTCCATGAATACAATAATTTGTTCTATAACATGATTTGATATATTTTATTTCTTATAGCTTTATAACTATTATATTACCATCAATAAAGCAAAGTTTAACACTCAACCTAGGTATTGAATATTATAATATCTTATAAGGCAGATGCCATATTATACATTACTTCTAAAGAATTTCATGCCAGCCTAAATGGTTTAAATAAATCCGTACCAAACATTGAAAGATTTTAGGTTGTTTGATGCACCTCAGCAAAAAATATAAAAGCTAGCAAAGTTACATGCCAAAGCGTGATGTAGTGGAAATGCGTTATTGGGTCATATAACAGTTAATCCCTGCTAGATTATTGTTATAATTCAGTTACATGACTTTATTTGTCGATGTCTCACATGTTCATTGCTGCGATGGTCGATTGCAGAACTATTTATGAAATGCATTTCCTGCTACTAAGCTGACGTTGCTATGTTACTGCTTATATGTTGGTGTTGTTTGATTAATAATGAGGGTGTATACTGACTATAATCTTTGAAGTTATTCTATCAATTATGGTAATAGATATTACTATGAATTTTGATAGTGATTATGCCGCTGATTGTGAATCATACAAAATAAAATTTAACGGGATATTCCAGTATTATTTAATTATGAAATCAGATATATATGTAGAAAGATTGGATTAAGTTATAAAATCCATGTTCTCTTTCTAATTTCTTTTTTTAAAGGGAATGCTTAGGTCCACGCCAAGTATTGATATTAAGTAAAGATGATTAGAAACGTACGCACTCGCTTACAAATGAGGACCATGCTATACAAAATGAGGAAAGAAAGTGATAATATAACATCAACATAATTGAAAAGTAAAGAAAAATATGGAAGAAAAGAAAAATGAGAGCTCATAGAGCCGCCAAAGTAAAAGAAATTATTGACTCCATCCAAGCTGAGAGATAAGAAGTTGCAAATTTAAGAAAAGATCTGAAGAAAGCTATCTCGTCACAAAAAAGTAGTATCAATTCCATAAACAACCAACCAATCAAAGGGCAACACAAATTACAACCGTTTGAGTCTCAAAGGGGATGTGAATTCATCGTGGCTCTCCCAAAAAATACTCATAAATACTAGAGAACCCATTAAAGGAAACCTAGTTGGTTCCTCGGTGGAGAGAGACAGTAGATTCTTCAAAATGGTGGCCAAAAGAAGGAGAAGAGTATCAGAAATATGAAATTCCACCACTCACGGCCAATCAAAAGATATGGCCTTCCCAAAAACCATCAAGAATAGCAGTGTGATACACAACAATCCCAAAATTGACCCACGGGATGTCATACGCCGCACAAAATTAGAAAAAAGAAAGAAGAAATTAGATCCCTATAAACAGTAAATTAACATAGTAGTCCCAAAAACAGAGCTAAGGACAGTCGAACATGATCCTGAACCAAAAAAAAAAAAAAAGAATAATCTGCATTCAGATATCGCAGTCTTATAATTTCATCAGAAATAGGGCTCCTGAACCTCCATCTTCTACTTTTGAGCTTAATAGCACAAATCATGTTGCTAACAATAGTAGCCATAAGATGTTCAAAATTTCTAATTATCTGGGAATTCATTTCCAACCATAAATAAAGAGAAGTAACATAAATAGCTAACAAAAAAGTTTTGCTTGTAATAGAACCTGAGATACAAACAACATAGCCAAAAATCTGTGAAAAAACACATCCATAATGAAAAAAGAGCTGTGGGTAATGCATCTATTCAAAATTTTGAAAGAAGTTTGACGTTCAAAAAATAAGTGGGTGAGGGATCCTTGGGAATTTTCGCAAAGGGCACACACATGTTGTAGGAAGCAATTCCTCAAGTTGCAAGATATCTATAGTATTCAAGCCACCAACCATTATTCCCAAATAAAGGTAGCATATTTAAGGAATGCACTTTGAACCATATGTATTAATGCCGAGGGATAACCGGGAATCCATCATATAGAAAGAAGTAATCTTATGGGAATAGAAGCTTTTCTTCGATCCAAGAATACTGTGAAAGAGAATAATAAATCGATAGTAGCATAATTTTTGGAAAGCATTCATTTGAAGTCTGCTGTGGAGGAGGGAGGCGCCATCTATCACTTTGATTCATATAAAAAATACATACATTTTTGGAGGAAGAGAACTAGAAAAAACATACTTCCCCAAGTTTTTTGTACATAGAGCTTCCAAAAAGCAAGGGGTCATAGAAAAGGAAAAGGCTACTATCACTCTTAAAAATAAAACTAATGCAACTCCTTGGCTTGGTTGTGTTTTCGTTTAGCTTTTCTAGATAAAGAGTAATAATTCTGTGTGTAAAACCAAAAAGAGAAACACTTTGCAAAACACTAATCATAGCGAATAGATTTGGTGTTATAAAATCCTCAAAATATTTTACCTTTGCATATGATATAAATAAAGAATGTCAGGAATCATCGTCGTAGAATTAGATGGAGGTACCTAAAAGACACAAATAAAACTATTTTTATGAGTAAAATTCAATATTTCAAAATTTGAGATGTCCATGAAGAAACAAATTCTATGCGGGATCAAGTAACAAAAACTATTAAAGAATTGACATAAGTTGTACTTAGAGAATCAAAAGAAAAAATTTATATAAATGAAAAAAGTTGGCGGTAGAATAATAATATGCAAGAAAAGATAAAATATAAGAAGACACGTTATAAAAATTGGTTTAAATGTAAAAGCATAGAGAACTAAGAAAAATATCAAACGACCCATAAGGAATCTAAAAGAACAATCTGTGACACTAAAAATTATGTTTTTAGTGATCTTTTTAATAGATTAGATAATAAGGAGAGTGAAAAATATATGTATAAACTTGCCAAACAAAGAGAAAAGAAAAGTAAAGATTTGACTAAGTAGAAAAATTTAACTCAAGTAAAGTGTATTAATGATGAAAATCAAAAAGTGTTTTTTTTAGAAAAAAATATTCAACATAGGCGGGGGAGGTTTTTTTATATTTTGGATAAACTTTTTAATGGTGTTTCGAAAAATAAGATCGACCTTAGTGACTTTAATATTGTTAATAATAATAAAATGTTTCATTTTTATCGTCGTATTAGTAAAAAAGATTAGTAAAAAAGAATTAGTAAAAAAGAAGTTGATGAGGCTTTAAAGAAAACCAACGGTGGAAAGTCTGTAGGATCTAATGATTACCCAATTGAAGTGTGGAAATATTTAGGAGAATTGGGAGTTTCTTGGCTTAATAAACTCTATATTATTATTTTAAAAACTAAAAAGATGCCTGAGGAGTGGATAAAGAGTACTTTGGTCCCTAATTTTAAGATTAAAGGGGATGCACAAAAGTGTCAATTATAGAGGAATAAAGTTGATTTGTCATACTTTAAAATTATGGGAGAGGATAATTGAATATAGGTTAAGACGTATAACAAAGATTTCTCATGATCAATTTGGATTTATGTCTGGCGGGTCTAATATGGAAGCTATACATTTATTGAGAGGTTTGACGGAGAAGTTCAAAGATAATAAGAAGGATCTACATATAATTTTTATTGATTTAGAAAAAGCATACAATAGGGTTCCAACAGATATCCTTTGGGTGTTGATATGACTTATATTCAAGTCATTAAAGATATCTATACATGAACTGTTGTTACTTGTGTTCAAACAGATGGAGGATTGACCAAATATTTTCCTATTTCTATTTGTTTAAATCAGGGATCGGCTTTAAGCCCATATCTTTTTACTTAGTTATGGATGGTCTTATTGGACTCTTACAGAAGGATGTACCTTGGTGTATGTTTTTTGCTAATGATCTCCTTCTCGTGGATAAGACAAGAGAAAAAGCTCAGCAAAAACTTGAATTATTGAGGAGATTATGGAGGCCTACCTTGGAGTAGGACTAAAACTGAATACATGGAATGTAATTTTAGTTGTAGTAGCTCTAGCGATAGGAATGTAACTATGGGTGATCAAATTATTAAAAGGTGTGAACGCTTTAGATATGTTGGGTTTATTGTTCAAAGTGATGGTGATATTGATGGGGATGTTATTAGTAGAATTTAAATTGGTTGGTTGAAGTGGAGGAATGCTTCGGACCTATTGTGTGATAGAAAAGTCCCGCTTAGACTAAAAAGAAAATTTTATAAGATGGTGGTGAGACCTGCAATGCTATATGGCGTTGAATGTTGGCTTTAAAAGAGAAGCATAAAACTAAGGGTCTGTTTGGACCAGCTGCAGCTTATCCAGCTTATGCTGATAAGCAGTTTATCCTGATAATCTGCTGATGAGCAGCTGATCCGAATAAGCTGGCTGGCTGTTTGGTTTGTGTGTTTAGAAAATAGCTGTCTGGATAAATGATCATTCTGCCCTTGTTTTAGATAAATTGTTTAGCTGTTTGGTTTGTGCGTTCTGTAAACAGTTGATTCGCAAATTTTCTTAGTTAAATAAACAATCTGTCACGCAGAAGTTGCACTTTTCTCAACAAAACGACAATGTATACGTGTTAGATATTTTAAAACCAATTAACATTTTTCAGACTCATTCGACACATACTGACCACCCAAAAATACCAACATAACATTGATTTATATGGAATGCGACAAGTTTGTAAAGTTCAAATGTTAAGACATGAAAATACAAAAGAGTTGAGTTATATTTATATCACTAAAATATTTCTGATCACTTCAAATAGATTTTTTCTTCTGCTTACACATTGGAATGGAGGCCTACACATTGCAATGGAGACCCAAATATCACTTACATGCAATATCAAACGAAGCAAAACACCCACCGAAGTAGACACAGGAAAGATATTTGTATCAAAGCTTGAATATGTAATGCCACCAAATCCATTTACAGTAAGGATACAATGGGTGCTTAAACAACAGATCAGATAGCACACAAAGGTTAGAAACTGTTAATTTGAATTGAAAGGCCAACAGGGACAACATACTCGTATAATAATCAAAACTTTGTTGAAATCAAGCCAAACCAAGCAAGTTTACAATCCATAAGCCACTGCCGAGCAAGTTTACAATCCAAGACGAACCAAATTTATTGAAATCAAGCCTACCATCCCTAATTCAACTGTCCAACGACAAAAATCAACATGATACTTTTTTATTTTCAAGCTATGCTAGCATTGAACTATCAATTTTCTTTCCCATTTTTTCACGCTTATATCATACATCCATCATTTTTGTTTGTTCTAGCCTTTTTAAATGTCCAAATCACTTAATTCTACTCATTCTACTTTATATTTAATATCCAATTGTTTCTATAATACAATACTTTCTGACACCGTCATTTCAAACTTTGTGACAATTTTAACTCAATATTCTCATTTATTCTACACTCAAACCAGCTATCGGTGAACTTTTTCATTTCACATAGCACAGATTCATGTAGCATTAAAAAAGCCTGAAAACCAAAACAAATTTGTCCTGAACAAGCGTTGTCATCAGCCTTTGGATCACAAGTTGTCACCAGCATCAAGCAAACTTTACATACATTAAAATACTTTTCTAAAAGTAACATTAAACTTGATAAAAATAATAACCTTCAAAGATACTGAACTCATTAGCAATCTGGAGAAGCTTGAATGCACTGCGCACTCCCCAAACCTCCTCCTTTTCCTTCCGGTAGTAGATATCCTAAAACCAAACCACGTTACATACAAACTCAGGAATGTGAAGATAAAACCCATAAGAGGTCAAACAAAGATGAAAGAAAACAGATATATAGAGGATCAATTCAAGAAATCTTACCCTTTTATCTTTCAAAGCCTTTCCCATTAACGTTCACAGCTATGGAAAGAAAAGTTGTGGGTAAAGAACAGCGGGGTAAAGAACATCGGCAATGAGTTTGTATGTGAGAAGGAAAGAAAACTTCTAGTGAGGAAGAAATCAAATATTTCTTTAACAGCTACAGCAGCTAACGCCTAACATCAACGTAGAGGCGGCTGGCAGCTCGTCCCCGAACGATGCTTCTGCAGCTGATCTCCAGTGGTGTGGGGAGGTGAGAGAAGGGGAATGATTCCGGCGGAGGTGATCGTGGAGATACTAGCGGGATTGGACATGGGGTTCATTGGGGGTGCAGAGATTGATGAAGAGGAAGTGCTAGGAGCCATCAACGATGAGGCCGACGGAGAAAAGATGAGGAGAGCGAAGGAAGAAGTGTCAGGCCGTGATACAGCGGCGAGGAAGGGATGATGCGATCGCGGGACTTGAGCGATGCAGAGGATGACGATTGTCTCTCGCGAGCGAGGGAGAAGGGCACCTAAGGAAATAAGCGATCAAAAATGCGGCCCGTGGGGGTCATCCCATGGGCCGCGTGCTTCACAAAATTAAAACGTAGTTTTTAGATACGCACTTGAAACGTGCAATCCAAACACTAGGGCCCCGTAGTTTTAAGCTATCCCAAACGGGCCCTAAGTTAAGTGTTGCCGAGATGAGAAAGAGATGGGAAGAAAAGGGATGGGAAGGGATCCATAGAGGACCAGGCGGAAGGCCCCAAAGGGGGCGCAAAAAGGGGAGAACCAGGAGCAGCGACAATGAGGGTATTTGGCGGAGAGGAAAGGGGTGAAGAAAGGAATAATGAATATTTTTAAATTACCAAATACTATAAATTCCAATCAAACGGCTCAGGAATTTAACAGGATTTAATAATTAGGGACACGGAAATTGCGAGGTAGTTAACAAAACCATCGAAAGAATTCGAATCCAATTCGGCAAAATGAATCAACTTAGGAAGTTGCAACACAGTAAAATACATAAGATGATCACAGCATGAACCATTTGTAACATAAGAATTAGCATGATAGACTTCTGTTCCTCTTTTGGGAACGAATTAGTTTTTTCAACATTCAAAAATAGAAGCATCAACAGGCAATGCAATTACCTTATTTGTTCATAATTTATTTAATATTTCTAGCACTTAGCAAAATCAGGACCAACGGAGATCTGGCCACCGCCGTGCCCGGCCCAATTGAACGTGCCGCTCCCAGCGATAAAATACCCGACGGCATGTCCAAGAACAGCGGCAATGAGAACTCCGACGTTAAATGACATGACTGCAAGCATCACGAGGTAGAGCAACCCCATCTGCAATGTGTGGAGAACGGTGAGAGCCAATCCAATGGAAGCCCTGGCGCCAGCGGAGGCGGTAGGTGGCTGAGCGTGGCGGCGAGAAAGGGTGGAGAGGCACTCCACGGCGGCGGCGGCAATGGCCACTAGAAATAGGGCGAGAAGATAGACACCGAAGCCGCGGTCACCAGGCCAGCCTGAGAATAGGATCTGGACCCGATCGCCCCAGAAAAAGGTCATGTGCATCATGCCGTGTTGGCCGTGGGCGGCCATGTTGGGACTAGACGCCGGCAGTGGAACCATCCTGTCCATGTCCGCGGATTTGGGTTAACTGTAAGAAGGAAAAAAGGGAGGAGAAGAAGATAAGGGGCGTGAACCGCCAGTGCCACCTTGCCTCTCCGAAATTTGGTGTCTCAACTTGATCCACACACAATAAAGTAATAGATTTATAGAATTTAAATAAAAAATATAATTTCAAATATTGTCTTTTCTATTAATGAAATCTATATATTTTGAGATATTATTTAATGCAGGCAGGGAGCTGCAAGTTTTAGGATGGCGGTTGTAAATGTGCTTTGGAAAAATAACTTTCTTAAAGAGATGTTGTGGATATTTTAAATATTTTTTTTTCAAAATATTAGACGGTTGTTTTAACACTACAATTAAATTTTAAAATTAACATGAAAATAATAGTCAAGCCGAGCTATAATGGTAGTCCGGAAAGCAAAGCAACTAAAAATCTATCTCAAACAGATGTTAAGTTATTGACATTTTGGGAACACATCTGTGAATCTCACCAAAAAGTTGATTACCTAAATTTTGGGAGCTTATGTTTAACTAATAGCCAAGGTATGTATAAGTAGGATACCAACCACATCTATTTTATAACAGGCAATTATTACTAACCTAATCTATTTTATAACAGGCAACTATTATGATTTAACCCTAAACCAAACTTCAAAATAAAATGTTAAGGGTTGAACTCAAGTGGCTTCATTTCCAGTAACTGAACTCATTCTAATAAAATTCAAGAGATTCCAATTTAAACTCTCTCTCTCTCTCTCTCTCTCTCTCTCTCTCTCTTATTTTGTTATTTTGATCGTTAGTATAATTTTTGAGCTATTCGTGAAAACTTTTGACATAGAACATCTTCAAATATGCAATGACCACAGACATATGCCAAATATTAAAAAAGTGATACCTCGAACAAAATAAAGTAACTTTAGTGAATATAGACATTTAAGACTTTAGTACTAGTTGACTTTTGGAAAAATAATGGAGGATATAATGAATAGAATGGTTCAAGGAATCTTTAAGTAGATTTTTAGAGCTACTACCATTATTGAAATTCAAGAAAGAGCTTCAATTTTTATCATTCGTAAGAGACGCTCAAATAAAAGAGCATTATTATCCACTCAATAAACTTTTAGATTTATTATCTTAACAAAAATGTAGAATCAACTCCTTAACCTAATAGTGCATACAAATAAATTAATAGGAGGAAGATATAAATAACTAATACCTTTTCAAATGACATGCAGAATCAAAGCCTCATACTAAATTTTAGATTTCTCATACTAGCTCATATGGGGCCGAGATAAAGCTAGTTAATTATATCACCTACTTTAAATTGGTTGTTACTATAATTGATAATAAGGATGCTCTAAAGTGTAAGTTGATACTTTTCTAATTTTATGAAGTTGCCTCTTAAGTGGTTCACTCACTTTATGCTAGGGACAATTACTCTATATGTCAAGTTCAAAATAATGTTCATCCTCAAATTTCAAGTGCTTGAAAGTTGTTAAAAAAATATCATGATTTATTGAATATGTAATATAAATTGGTGAATAACTAAGGAACATTATTACATGCTCCTACAAGAAAACACTAAGTGGGAAATACTTAGTCCAAACTATGGATTGATCTATTCACAATTAAGGTTTAACAAAGGACCTTTTTACCATGCACTAAGTAAGCAACTATTAAAAATATTAGTGAGCTATTAGAACTCACAAACATGCATATTATCAATGAATAAGAATATAACTATAAGAGGACCACTTTAAATTTAGGTTGAACTAAAAACTCCACTAATGTAGATAAATTTTTGGGATTTTTCCTAGGATTAATGAATTCACCCAAAGAACACATGGCTAAAGAATAATTTGCATCTTTGCTTGAAGCAGCATGACCAACATCATCGACCATATCATTAAAATTGGAAAATAATAAAGGCAAATAATGATGATGATAAAAAATGGATTAGTGATTATTTATACACTCCAGTGCCTAAATATCACATTTTTGAGTACTTTAATAATTAAAATAATAAAATACATTAATTACCAAAGCTTTTTAAAGTGATGAGCTCCCTTGAAGGCTATCCCCTATATGAGAAATCCAATGAAGTATTGTGCTTTTCACTTAGAACTTTAGCTTTATACTAAAAATTATATAAATCTTTATTATTTGAAAGAAGAATTATTAAGGCAAGTAAACTAGTATTTTTTTCCCTATAAGTTTAGATAGGAAATAAGGAAATGCACCAATGGAAAGGCAGAGAAGTAACATTATACTATATTAGGCTAGTCACATTCTTTGTTTTGTTTCTTCCATCCATGGTAGGATAGAAGAAGCTTCAAATGGGCAAGTGATACGCCTTGGAATGGTGCCAACATACTCTAAGCACCCAAATTTTAAGTGCAAGGGTCTCATGCAAGTGCACGTGTCGTATTATTAATATCGGATTTTCAATCTGGAATATCAATCTTACATGGACTGAGGCAATTAGACTTAAAAGAAATGCCAGACTATTAGGTTTAGCTCTTAGCCTAGAATTGAAATGAAGTTATGGTTCTGGTAACAACTCCTATTGAATTACAATCAAGTTTAAAGGTTAAATCTTGCATGAATCTTACTCATCCTAATTGGTTTGGTGATTATCAAGTTATAAAGCTGCCTTCTCTTGCAATGGTTTAACTGGTAATGTAGAAAATGTAAAATTTCAATTATGAATGTGGCTAGTGACAAATAGGATCAACTCACTTCTTTACCCTCTCCATGTACATAAAGAAGTTTGGTTAAATTTGTTTTAATTCCTTAAACCTCAACTTGAACCCATCAATTATATCCCTAACATTTTCCTAACATTTGCATCTCTCTATAAAGTACTTGCACATATCCTATAGATCAATGTGAATAACCTAGTTATTCTATTGTAGCCTTCACGAGTTATTATAGATCACAACACATTTAACTTATCACTTGATCGGAATGAAATATAAATGAAATTTAGACACATTACTTGATAGTGAGACTTGATTAAATAAATTAAAGATTTTATAACATTTATTTTAGTCTGCGAAACTTTTTAAGTTGACCGACAAGTTCCTCTATCTATTATAGAATATTAGATAGAGTTTATATTAAGTCGGTTTCCAAAGTTCCTTATAGAGGCAAGCTCCTATAGTTAATTATATCTGAAGCCACTTAAGAATGTTCTCTATTCAGATTAGTGGTTTTGTTTTCAAGAATTTCGAAGTTTAAGATTTTCAAGATTGGACATTGAAAGTTCAAAAGAGAATGGATCAAGTGGGAACAATTATTTTTAGGAATCAAAAGGAATGAAATGTAGGAGATGTCACTGGTTCGAGGGAAACCTCAGTGACTTCTTAAGCTATCCTACTATTTGGGTTCAATTTTGAGAAAGTATTATTCAATGGTTCATCCTGCCATTTTTATTATTTAGGGCTTACACTTGCATGACACAGTCATATAAATAGCCTGGAAGATAGGATGGTTTAAGTCATAACTAATGAAAAACTCGGAGCCTATTTAATGCTTAAATTGCACAACATGACTGTGCAAAGGCCTAAAGATGAGTTGTGGATTGAAGTCATGCTAGATGAACTATCTCCAAGTCCTATGGCTCATTATTAAATTCTAAAGAAAGGTTTATTGTTGTAGACCAATGACCTTCACTTGCTCCATCTTACTTCGAGCTCCTCGTTTAAGTGAAATGTTCAGATATGTTTCAAGTTCATTTAAACTTAATATGTTGTCAAATGAATCACCCAAATTTAAGTTTAGATTTAGTGGTATTTAATTTATCCTATGCTCAATGAACCTTAATGTTTTAGTTATCCCATGAGCAGGGTAACTAGGTATTCTCTTGATATTTTACTTAAAAGTTTTGTGAGCGAAAGTCGATAATGATAAACTGAATCATCAAAGACCTGGTTTTTGATTAAAGTTGGGTTTGTAGTGTTTTAAAGGTATTCATGATTAATTATTTTTCTCTTTTCTAAACCTCATTAGGCAAATTCAGATCAGGCCTAATTCACTATTAAGCCATTAGATTACCTTTATGGATAAGTTTATAATAATTAAGGATGTTGGATTAAGTGGATTTAATTCTCATTAAAAGCTTATCATGCACTTATCATCTATGACCAATTAAAGGGCTTCAGATGAGTAAATTATTATCTTCCTAGCTCAATCCCACTACCTTACGATCATCTAATTAGGTTAACTTCCAAGTCACAATAATTTAGAAAAATTACGATTTTACTCTTGTTATAGAAAAGATGTTAATTGGTTTCTACCTCATACCCTTCATATTTTAAAAATTTATATAAGTTTATTATGATCAATATTACCCATTTATTGTTTTACTTAACCAAAATTTTAATTAGGGCTTCAAAATCCATAATTACCATTTTGCCCTTAGGCTCTCCACCTCCTAATTCCTTAAATTTAACTCAAATGACTTTGAAATTTTTTTGGTACCCCCATTCATGGGTCAATTAAAATATCAAAGGAGAAATTATAACTTTATTATTTTTTTTATTTAGTTTTTAATAATTATTTTAGCTAAAAAATAGGGATTTTCAATGTTAATTTATTTTAGTAATCAAAGTAAAGTTTCTGTCTTTAGGAAAATTGCTGGAGATTCACCTAGGTCAGAAGACCACTTAGACCAATATTCAAATTTTATTGTGTTTTATTTTAATTATTTTATTTATTTATTGTGATGATAAATTAAATAGAAAATATGTTTTAAATTAAAAAATTAATTTTTATATTTTTCTTTATTCTCTCTCAGTTCAAAGAACTCAGAGAAAAAAATTTTCATTTTCGTGATTTTCATTCTATTTATTGTAATTATTTAATACAAAATTATGGAAAATACATTTTAAGCATTTAAAAATACATAACTATATTATGAAAATTAGGAAAAATGGTTTAAGTGGTTCCAAGTGGTCAGGGAAAAATTTGTGACAATTCACTTCATTTTTATATTTTTATATTTTTAAATATTTTTAAATTAAAAATATGCTAAAAAATTCCACTTTATAGACATTGACTTAGGGCTTAATTGACCAAGCTAGGGGATGGAGAAGGATTCTTAAGTGGAGGGTTGAGCGATACAATTCACCAATGGGAGTGAGCCACATTGGATGGGCTCAATTTTTGGTTTAAATGGTTTAAACCAATGGGCTCAATTTTTGGTTTAAACCAAGGAGGGGATTCTCGATTTTAGGTTTTTCGGCCAAAAGGCCTACCGGCCAGGCCATGGGAGGTGGCTAGCAAGGTCAAGAGGTTTAATGAAGGTTTAATTGTGATTACATCGGGGCTTAAGGGCTGATGGCATGAGATAGAGAGCTTAGCCAAATTTTGGGATAAGATTGCATGATTTAAGGAACCCTTGGTCCATGGCTCAAAATTGGGTCCCTGGGTGATTTGATTAGCATCCTAAGAGGCTAATCAAGGCAAGAGAAGATTAGGCTTAGTTAATTTTAAAGGTTCAGGTTGATTTGGATTTTAAGCTCAAAATTAGGGGTTGGCTAAAAAGTGAATTTGCGTTTGGTTTAAAAATTATTTGAAGGGTCCAGTTGACCTAGGGGGATGTCATGAAGAGTTTAGGAAGTGAATTGGGTGAAATTGAATTGGTCACGCTATTCAATATAATGGGATTTCAAGTTTGTCCAATTTTGGGGCATTTGATTTTAGCTTGGGTGTAGGTTAGGTTTGAGTTTGTATTTGGATCATTTGAAGGATCAATTTGGTTTAGAAAATTTTCATGAGGAATTTAGAATTAGAAATTGGGGAAATTGAATTAGTTATGGAGCTCAATTTGGTGAATTTTGGATTTGGGGTTAATGGGTTTGGGGTTGAACTTACGGTTTGGAATAGTGTTCAACTGGGTTGGAATTGGTTTCAATTTGGTTAGGGCATGATGAAATTTGATGTGGAGTTGGAATTGGGAATGTTTAAAATTAATTTGGCGGGAATTGGGGTGAACTGGAGATTTTGGGCATTTATGGATAATTTGGGAATTTTGGTCAATTTTGGTGGATTTAGGTGCAATTAGGCCCATTGAGTGGTTAGGATTGGTTTAAGGGAGGTTTGGAATGATTTTGGAGGTTTTGGGAATTTTTGGGACAAGAGGGGTATTTTGGTAATTTTGGTAAAATTAGATTATGTGAAAAGTTTTAAAATGATTTTTGGAAGTAAAATTGGGTGAGATTTGGGTTTTAGCAAATTTTGGGATTTTGGGGACAAATTGGTAAATTGGATAATTTTGGGATGATTTGGGGAATTAGAGAATTGTTTGGATATGGTGTCCATACAAATCATGAAAACTCTCCCCTAAAAGCTCAACTTGGACCCTCTACATGTTCTTAGCCAACGTAACCAATGGCTAAGGGCTTGGGACCATCCATGCAAGTTTCCAAAAGAACAAAGGAAAGTAAGTTCAATGTGTGTGATTTTGTGGTTTTAGGATAAGTGGGGAGTTGTGATGTGCTTAAGTGTGTGAGAGACCAAGCCCTTTCCACCAAGGGTCACACTAAATTCATCAGTCCTATGGGGACTCATTCTTAAATCCTCACATGTTGGTCTCAACCTTGGTCTCAGCCTTCCAAGTGTTGGAGGTTCATGACCATCTATGTAGGGTTTTAAAGAGAGATATGAGGTGATTTAAATTTCTGTGGGGGTGAGTTCCATCTCTAGTTTTATAGGATAGTCAAAAGAAAAGTCCTATGGCTAGATCCTAAGTACTAAGAGGAAAAGTATATCTCACCAAAAATGAGGTCAATATTGTATTTCAATCCTTATCATAATTTTAGAAGGATCAGTATAATGGGATAGACCTTAAATAGTTTTGAATTCCACTATCATCTGTCTAAAGTAAAACATACCACATTCCCCTACTTTAAAACTTTTGAAAATATTAATTTAAGAGAAGTTCAATTCTAATTTAGTATCTAAGGATACCTAGTTTTACAAATATATAACTCTTTTTTTAATAAAAATAAATAAAAAAAATCATTTTTTACATGTTGAACTACAAGTTCAATTAACTCTAGTATGGTCTCATTTAAATAGATTTTTAAATAAAAGATACTATGTCTTTTCCTTTTTAAATTTGAAATAATTTAAAATTAACAACACATACCTTAAATTGCTTTGAAAAACATAACAATTTAAATGCAGGTTATTGAGAACATATATGTTTAAGCTTTTAAAAAGATTTTCATCCCCCCCCCCCCCCCCACCCCAAAACTTAATTTTTAGCATATTAAGCAATGTAAAACATGAATATAAGCAGGGAGAAAATAACACATAAGTTCCTTCTTCCACATGTGTCTATGAACAAAATCAACAAGTGTAAGTAGGACAAACATATATGAAGTAGCAAGCACATCAAACTTAACAGAATTAAAGTAATATTACACCAATAAAAGTTTTAAAAATTACAATAAATATATATAAAAAAACTAGTCGACAACAAAAAAAAAACAAATGAAGAGAGTACAATAACAACAGCAACAAATAAAAATATAGTATGGTACAACCATATAACAAAAAATAAAAGTGCAACCATAAGGTGGATACACTGAAAACTCCACAGACTAATCCACTAATTCCCTCTATACATTTCCATTTGAGAGCCTCAAATTTAGCTTCGTGATCATATTGGCATTTGTTCTGCCAATCTATATATTCTAAATGATTAGTAATGTCATAAACTTCCATCTGAAAAAAGTGGCATTATCCTATATCATCTTCAATCTCTCTGACAAGGAAGCTATGCTAGTGGATTGATGAGGTTGAGAATAAGTGGTGGAAGGCTGAGAAAAGGAAAAAGGCTGAGAATAACTCGCACTGCACCCCAAAATAGCATGCTTACTATACATGTTCACATTTTCCTTAGCAATGGGCTTCAACGGATGAAGCAACTCCCATCCCTCAAAGTGAACACCTGACTGCTGACAAAGGGCAAAAATAGTAGAAGGATGTTCTAGCCCTAAAGTGGAACTTCCCTTTATAACATTAATAATTGAGTGATAAATCTGGGCTCCAATATCTATGGATTTTATCTTTTGAATACAATAATTGAGAACAACTCTCTCTCTCTCATAATCTCACTCAAATTGGTGGAAGGCAGAAGCTTAGTTGAAATGAAGTAATACCAAGATTTGGAAGGTTCATTTAATTTAGAGAGGGAAAATTTCACCTTATGATCATTCCTCACCTTCCAAACCCCTCTCAATTGGTTAGGAATCTGATGACTTCATCTAAGTCAAAATCAGTAAGTACAAAGCTAGTGTAGTAACTCCCAGGGACATCTCCCAATGAAAAAGAACACATTAATGAGTGAAGAGGAGATATCCACCTACTTCTCCCTCGCAAATACTGAATCATTAGAGGCCTCAAGGAAATCAACATAGAACTTTCGAGCTACATAAATCACTACTACAGCCATAGTGTAGTAAAAATTTTCTCAGTTTAGCCTAACACTATCATACTTCCCACCTAACCCTTGAGGATAATGAATCCCATCTCCGCAATCAACTTCTTAGACACTAAGAAGTCTTTGTAGCACTTATGAGCTTTGGATCTTACAAACATCTTTTTATCGTGCGAAATCAATTTGGATTTTCTACTTTTCATTTTGGGTGCCATAGATAAACAGGAACAATGAAAATGAAAAGGAATGAAGCTAAAAAATAATGTGGATGCATTGAATATGCTAGTATGGGCTTAATCAAATTCTCCCCGAAAAATCCCCAAATTTGACCTTCTCCACCAAAAATCCTGAAATTCTCGGACAAAGATGAGAAACACAAACTTAAGAAGCAGATTTTACCTTATGGAAGTGAATTCCATTGTCCAAAGCTTCAAGTATCAAGCAAAAATTGATGGTTAAGGGAAGCCTTAAGTTTCGACTCTTAATCGCCGAAGACAGGTCGGGGAGGTGATCTTACGAAAATGACCTAAATTGAGCCAATTTAGGTATTTTATTGAGTAGCTGGGGGCGGCGCCTAGCCACCAATTTTTATTTACACCTAAACGCCAGGTCTAGTTTTTTTTCCTGGTCAAATGTGCAATAATTGATCATCTCCATGTCCTTAAACACACATATTAAACAAATAATCATCATTCTATGATAAAGATAAATGTGGAAAACTCATCCTCCTTCTCATCACATCTCCCTTTTCCAATTCCTCATCTCCAACGGAATCTCCTTTAATTGACTATCAGATGATTTAAACGTCACTGCAAAAATATTTAGGTCTAGATAACACCTTTACTATTAGCTTAAGTGTTTCCCACCCTAATTACTACTGTCCAATAAAAAATACACCACTGTTAGTTCAATGAAAAGCTCATCAACATGCTCCTTAGATAGCTAGTTCACTGAACCAAAATGACGGAAGAACAGGGTCAAAAGTAAGAAGTAAGGAATTGAGATGGACCTTTCCTGTGTCTAAACTCAACATATATCCCATAAATCCTTATGTTAGATTAAGAACTAGGGTGTAGAGGATTAAGTTGACTCTATTACCATCAGAGAACACAATAAAGTCCAGTCACAACAAAAAGACTAAGGATTTGCCTCCCTCAATTCACACACTCTTAATCAAATCAAAGAGCACACAAAACTAAACACAAACACACAAATTCAAACAACCCACAACATAACAAGCAACAATTAAAAGAAAACACAATTATAAATTTGTGTTGCCTCCTAATAAGAGCTTAGTTTAAAGTCCTTAGCTTGACAAATCTAGATATTTACTCAAATTGACCCAACATTAAAATCTCATTAACTACAGGCCTCTAACCACCCAAGTAGGGCATCTCTCTGTTCATTTACTTTAAATACCTTACCACTCTTAGGATATTTAATATTAAATGTAAAAAAAAGATAAATGTTTACTGTAGTAAATGTTTCTGACCACATGGAATTAAGTTTTCTAGAAAATAGTTTTGATCGTGTATTAAATTGTAAAACCTCCTGTCCAGGCTCAAAATCTATCATAACAATTTTTTTATCATGCCACTTTGTCTTTTTTTCTTTTTAAATTCTCAAATTTTTATAAATTTTTTGTTTAATTTCATTAAGTTCATTTAATTGTAGTAATATTTTATCACCAGCTCTCTTCATATGATAATTGAACTCCTAACAACTTAGTAAGATTTATGTTCAAATTCAACTTGTAAGTGACAACCTTTGCCAAATATGAGCATATATGGAGACATTGCTATTAATGTTTTGTAAACTGTCCTATAAACCTATAATGCATCATCTAATTTCAAAGACCAATCCTTCCTATTAGGATTGACATTTTTCTATTAAAATTTTTTGTTTTCCTTGTTACATACTTCTGCTAAGCCAGATGTTTGGGATGATATGTTGTTGCAATGTTATATTTAATTCCATACTTAGTAACTAATGTATCAATTTTTATATTCTTAAATTGGCTCCTTCCATCACTAATGGTCACTCTAATCTGCTAAAAATATTCTTTTTTAAGAATTTTATCACACTTTGAGCATCATAATTTGGAAGAGCCACTGCCTCAATCCATTTTGAGACATAGTGCATAGCAATCAAAATATATAAATTTCCTAACAATGATATAAAGGGGCCCATAAAATCTAAACCCTAAACATCAAAATTCTCAATCTCCGAAGTAAAATCTAGGGGCATTTTATCACGCTTAGAGAAATTTTCCACATTCTGGCATGAGAATATATATATATATATATATATATATATTCTCATCTCTAAATAAGGTAGGCCAATAAAATCCTGACTATATAATCTTAAAAGTAGATATATCAATTTCAAAATGTCCCCCAAACTCATATTCATGACATTTCTTAATAATTTGAAAGGTTTCTTCCATAGGTGCACATCTCCTAATCACATGATCCTTACATTTTCTATAATGGTATTAGTCGTCCCAAAAGTAATATCTGGCGTCATGGATGAATTTCATCCGTTGATGGTATGTTAGGACATGGGGCATAATATCATCCATGATGAAATTCACTTTATCAGCATACCATAGAATATGTCATTCAATAATAACAAATAGTTGCTCGTTAGAAAAATTCTCATTAATCTTATTTTCCTAATCACATGAATTTCTCTGATCTTGTCCAAATAAATGGTCTGTTATTTAATTATCATTTTCCTAATCACATGAACTTCTCTGCTCTTGTCCAGATAAATGGTCTGTTATTTAATTATCATTCCCCTTCTTATCCATTACTTCGATATGAAATTGTTGCATCAAAAGAACTCATCTAATCAATCTCACTTTGGCATCCATTTTTGACACGAGATATCTAATAGCAGAATTTCAGTCACCTTTTTTGAAAAGAACATTTTTAATTTAATATATATAATTTTGGAAAATGATATTTTAATTTTTGAAAATATGAGACTAAAAATTGATCCCATATATGTCATAGTTTAAATAAACGAGCACAACACTGCAAGCGATGCATCGATCCCGAGGAGTAAACACATTACTTGCTTATGAAACTTGATTAAATAAACTAAGAAATTTATGACATCCATTTTAGTCTGCAAAACCTTTATGTTGATTGAAAAATTTTCCCTATCTAATATAAAAAAATAGATAGAGTTTATAATAACCTGAGATCTATAGTTTCTTATAAAGACAAGACCTTACAGTTAATTACATCTTAAATGATCGAGGTCACTCAAGAAAACTCTTGATTTAGATTAGAAAATATTGTATTTAAGAATTTTAAAATTTAGGACTTTCAAGGTCAGACAAAGGAGTATCAAATGAGAAAAGATCAAGTTTGGAACAATTATTATCGAATCCAAAGGAAGAAAACTAGGGGATGTCACGAATCCTAAGGAGAGCCTCAGTGAATTCCCAAGCTATCTTATGGTTTGGCTTCAATTTTGAGAAAATATTATTACATGTTTCATCCTTCCAATTATCATGACACGATCATACAATCAGCCTGGAAGATAGGAGGATTTATGTCATAACGAATAATGATCTCAGAGCCTAAAGTGAGTTAGGGCTTAAATTGCACAAAATGATTGTGCAAAGGCCAATGATTGTGCAAATGATTGTGCAAAGGCCTAAAGATAAGTTGAGGATTTAGGTCATACTAGACGGGCCACCTAGAAGTCTTATGGCTTGTTATTTAATTCTAGAAAACATTTGTTGTTGTAAATTCACTTGCTCTCTTAAATTTGTTCTTCTGTACATCTTAGTCATGCTGCCAATGGAGTTAGCTCCAAGCTCCTCATCAAAGTGACAGCTTCAGGTTCAAGGTTAAAAAGGTTTTGCAGTTTAAGTGACAAGTTTTGTTGTCGTTCAAGTATCATGAGGGGGGGTTAAAGTTAATTAGAGTGACACTGGTTAGAATCTCACGGTTCTCTCATTCCAGTACCACTATCTTCACTTGAATTTTCTTAGTCTAAATGATTTGTTAAGCTCATTTAAACTGGGGAGATCTCTTTAGTAATCTTATGTTATCTCACCCGAAGGACTCCCGTAAATTCAAAAGGACTTATTGTGTTTAATTTTTTTTTAAATGATGTTCTTTTAATTTTGAAAACATGTTTTTTTTGTATTTTTCAGTTTTGGTAAAGTTTGGTAAATTAAATAAATGCAGGTAAGAAATTGTTTTAAAGTAAATAAGTAAAATTGCATTGCATAAAATATAAATGCATACCTGGGACTTTGCTACCACTGAATGAATAGTACATAAAGCATAAATTATTTACAGGAAATTTAAATAATTGCAAAAAAGTAAACAGAAACACCCGGTACTGAAAAAGTCAGAAAAATGAGCCGTAGCAAAACATGAGTGAGTAAAAGAACACCCATAGTCACAAATAGAAGATCAGGACTAAATGCAAGACATTGATAAAGGTGGGGGCTCAGAGCTAGACTATGTGCTTCCTAACCTTGAGTGAGAGCTACCAACTTGATAATCTACGGGTAGTCCTATCCTCGATCCAAGGGATTAACAGTGGACCCATATAAGTTTTCATTTTTAAATTTAATTTTCATGTATATAAAATTTACTTTATGATGCAAAGGGGATTTCATTTAAAACATTTTGTAAATTGGTGCAGTCTACATGTTAATTAATTTGATCAAGCTAGGACTACTGTCAACCTAAGAGTATTGGGGGTAATTATCTTCTCAAAAGTCGTCGAATAGTATCATCGGTCCTTATCCTCTCTTCTTATTGAAGTTTCTTGAGGTAGGAGATATTATTCTAAATCTCATGTCGTGTACCTCATTTTAGCATACATTAGCATTGTCATCATTGCCCTAGCCACCTATACCTCAGACTTACACAAGCCTGATGATTCATATGTTGCAAAAAAAAAAAAAATCCACAGTTGCTCACAAGGATTTAAATACTTTGGGGAAGACTTGAATCATTGAGCATTAGGCCAATTAATTAGGATAAAAAGTGTAGGGATTTAGGTGAACTATCAAGTCTCGAGACATAACTTGGTGGATCTCTAAAAGTCTTAATGGATGATTTTCTTGAGCAAAGAATAATAAGTAAAGTTATCCTTCAAAATATTTGAAAGATCACAAAAGTGTTTAAGGCATAACCTAAACAACTTTTGAAACCCTTGAATAATTTTGAGTTCATTTGGACTTATTATGTCGTTCAATTAATCATCCAAAGTTAAATTTAAATTCAACAGTTAATGAACCTTAATATTCTAATTATTCTAAAAGCAAGGTACTCAGACATTCACTTGATGTTTTATTCAAGAGTTATGTGAGTGGATGCCCATAAGGACAAGATCAAGTCATTAAGGATCTTGGACCAACAATTAAAGTTGGGCTTGTATTGTTTAAAGGTGTTAATTAATTAATCATGTTTGTCTTTTCTAAACCTCATTAAAAAATTTTAAATATCAATCCTAGCTCACTACAAAGCCCTTAAATCCAATCTTCAGATTAAATTTGCAACATTAAGTGAATTTAATTCTCATTAAAGGTCATGTTTATCATTTAATAACCAATTAAAGGCTTCAAATACGTAAGTTATTATCTTCCTAGCTTAAGCATTAGGGGCCTCAAATAAGTGAATTATTATCTTCCTAGCTTAAGCCCACTACTTAGGATCATCCAATTGAATTAAACCCCAAGTCATACCAATTAACAAAATTATAATTTTACTTTTATCATGAAAATGTGGCTGATCGGTTTCTACCTCTTAAACCATTATGTTTTTAACATCCAAAAGTGTTCACTATGATCAAAATTACTCATTTCTGCTTTGGTTAATAAAAAATTTAGGCATCAAAATCCAAAATTATCATTTCTTAAGACTCTCCCTATCATAACTCATCAAATAAAACTCAAATGACTTTGAATATAAGACTCTCCCTATCATAACTCATTAAATAAAACTCAAATGACTTTGAAATTTTTAAGGTACCCTACTCATGGGTTAGTTAAAATGTCAGAGGAGAAATTATGATTTTTTTTATATAAATTTTAATAATTATTTTAGCTTAAAAATAGGGATTTTCAATGTTAATTTATTTAATTAATCAAAGTAAAGTTTTTGTTCTTAAGAAAACTAGGGTCACTTAATTTAGAGGACCACTTGTACCAAATTTCATGTTTTTTTTTTAAATATGTTTTAATTATTATAATTATTTATTGATTTTAGTGATTAATTAAATATATAATATAATTTAATCTTAAAATTTTCTTTTTATATTTTTTCTTAAATCTCCTTTAAGTCCAGGAACTTAGAGAAATAAACTTTTCATTTTTATGATTTTTATTTTAATTATTATAATTATTTTAATTAAAAATTAAGGAAAATACATGTTTAACATTCAAAAATACATAACTACATTAGAAAAATTAAGAAAAATATTTTAAAGGTCCCAAGTGATCAAGGGAACAATTTGTGACATTGTGGTGTATTTTTATATTTTTGCAATTACTAATTCTTTTAAATTATTTTTAAATTCGAAAATTGCACACAAAAAACTATTTATTTTAATATCTATTTTATTATTTTTAGGTGCCCCTCATCACAATGAACACTTAAACCACTTTTCATAATTTTTCTAATTATATTTTATTTGTTATAATTATTTTATTATAAGCTTCCCTTGTCACTTGAAAAATAGACTTTGGTATTAAATATAATTCAAATGGGTTTTATTTTCTTACACAAGGTTTAAATGATCATTATTTACAGTGTGGAACAATTTTGCAATTTTTTGATTATATTATACTTATTTAAATTCTTAGGAGTTTTAATGACTTAATTTGCTATGATAATGTACATAATTATTTAAACTCATTTTACATGTTTCTTAGAGTCTTATGACCACACAAAACCTACCAAAATAAGTCCCATATTTTTCAGATTTTTATTTTAATTTTAATAATTATTTTAAACAAAAATAGGCAACTTATCTTGAAAATTAAGACTTTTAGGGTTACAGGTGTTCTTTAACTCTGAAAAAATCAGAGAACATCTCAAACCAAACGCAAAATAAGCCATCCTAACTTCAAGCTAAGGTGATAAATATTTAATTAAATATAATTAAACTACTTTTTAAAGGATTTAATTAATTAAAAATAAAATACACTTAAAATAATTTTTATTTTTGGTTCTTATTTTTTCCTTTGTTCACTGAGAAATCGAGTATCTTTATTTTATTTTTATGAATTTTCTACACTAAGTCATGGATTTTTAAAGTTTTAAAATTTAATTAAATAAAAAATGTCCTATTTTTCTACTTATCAACGCGGCGACAAGCTCATCCTAGGCAACTCCGAAACTCCACGCGACGCGCTCTCATTCGACGTCGCCTTCTGCATTCGCTGCCATATAGCCCACGCTTTATGAACAGATCCCTCTTATAACTCCTCCTCTGCCGTTCGATCAATACACGTGCGAATGGACATCATTAGATCATCATCCCCATGTGACTCAAGAGAACATACCAACTTCTAGACTAAAGATCTCGCTTGATACTCAACCAAATCACATTGGGTTTGTCCTTATAGCTTCATCTAGTCAAGGTAAACCTATCTATATGGTTGATCAAGCATGAAACACATGTCCACTTTACAATCAATGAAATTGAGGCTTAACTTAGGGATTTTGAAATATACCTTTGCCCAAGGGGTGAGGCCTCGATTGGGTGCTTATGGAAGCTTCAGTAGAGTCCAATGAACCTCCTCAAAGTGTCACCTTCCTCTGGTATAGAGTATGAGTAGGAATTCAACCAATAGGTGGTGTAGCTTCGGTCTAAGACTGGGTTAGAGCGCTCAAAAGATGGGGCTTTCAATGAGGAACTTCCTCTTTTGGTCCGAGCAAGCTTTTGGAAAGATTGGAAGAGTTGTGGAGTTTGGTGTAGTGACAGAAAAAACCCCAGATTTTAAGCTTGAGATTATGGTTAGTCAGTGGGGAAGATGGCTAGAATTTGATTGGGATGAGCTTAGGGGAGTAGGGGAAGCTTTGTGAAAAATTTGGAAGGATCTCTCTAAGTAATTGGAAGCACCCTATCTTTAGCCATGAGAGGGGAGGTTTAAATAGCCATGGCCATGACGACCAACAAGGCAATCCAAGGGGTGGAAAATTTTTCTTATGTGGGGGGAGTGAGCGATTCAATTATCCAATTGGAATGATACACATTGGATAAGTGCAATGCAAGCTTGGCCCATGGGGAGAGCTTCTCAGTTTTAGTTTTTTTTGGCTACTAGGTCGGTTGGTTAGACTAGGGGAGATAGCTAGCAGGGTCAAGGGAGCCAGAAGGAAGTTTAATTGTGATAAAAAAGGAGGTTTAGTCAAGTGATGACAAGCTTAAGTCTTTTAGCAAAAAGTGGGAAGGAATCCACCAAATCAAGGGACCTTTGGTCCATGGCACATCTAGGTTGATTCTTAGAGTCTAAATGGCAGCTATGGTGGTCCAAGTTGGGCTAGACCAAGTGGCTCAAAGTGAGTTTAGGGTTTGGGTTCAAAATTTTGGATTTTACTTGAACTTAGGTTTGGCCTTAGCTAGAGCTTGGATCTAGGTCAATTGATTAGCCAATTTGGTGTAGAAGACTGTCATGAGGCATTTGGGTATCAATTGGGTTGAAATAGGGAGGTTATGAAGTTTACTTTAAAGAAATTTAGATTTTGGGGTAAAATTTGGGATTTGGTTTGGATTGGATTTGGGCTAGGTTTGAGTTTGTTTTTGACCTGAACCAACATTAAATAGGAATTTAGTGTCGGCACTTAAAATTTGGGATTTGTTGGTTGCCGGAATAGAAAATCCGATGCTCGATTTAATTTAATATATATATATATATATATATATATATTGGGAAAAAGTAGTATTTTAGATTTTAAAAATATAAGACTGGATTGATCTCATATCCTCAATAATTTAAATAAACGAGCCTAATACCAGAAGCAATGCATCTATCCCAAAAAGTAGACACACTACTTACTGGTGAGACTCAATTAAATAAACTAAAAAAATTATGACATATGTTTTATTCTGTGAAAAACCATTTTTTATGTTGACCGATAAGTTCCGCTATTTAATATGAAAAAATAAATAGGGTTTATATTAAGCTGGTTTCTTGAAAGTTTCCTATAAGGGCAAGCCCCTATAGTTAATTGCATGTTAGATAACCGAAGTCACCTAAGAAAACTCTGGATAAAAATTAAGGGATATTGTCTTTAAGAATTTCAAAGGATAGGAATTTTTAAAGATCAGACTAGGAAGTGTCAAATGGGAAAGGTTAAAATTTCGAACATTTTATTTTTTAATACAAAGGAAGAAGAACTAGGGGATGTCATGGATCCTGAGGAGAACCCCAGTGACTTCCCGAGCTATCCTACTATTTGGCTTCAATTTCGAGAAAAGAAATTATTCAAATGTTTCATCCTGCCAATTTTATTAGTTAGGACTTACATTTGTATGAGATGATCACAAAAGAGCCTGGAAGATGTAAGGATTTAGATCATGACAAACGACAACCTAAGAATCCTAAAATAAGTTAGGGTTAATATGTATAGTAGGGATATACAATGGCCTGTAAAAAAAGTTAAGGATTTATGTCACACTAGGCAGACGACCCCAAAATCTTATAGCTTATTTTTTAATTCTAAGAAATATATGTTGTTGTACCAAAATCCTATAGCTTATTTTTTAATTCTAAGAAATATATGTTGTTGTATATCCTCATGCTGTTGTAGATCCTCATGCTGTAGAAGGCTGCTCACAAGGTTGGTTCCAAGCTCCTTGGCAAAGTAGCAGTCCTAAAGTTTAAGGTTTAAATAACAAGTTAAATTCAATTATTATGAGGGGAAGTTAACAGTTGATTATAACGACACCAATTAGGATCCCACCGTTCCCTCGTTCCGGCACCAATATTTTCTTTAGATTCACTTAGTTTAAATGAATTTACTAAACTCAATTCAATGAGTTTAATACTTTCATTTAGACCGTAGGAAATATCGTTAACAACCGTAGGTTACCTCCTTCGAGGGATTCCCGATCATTCGATATAGATATTTTAATTTAGTTGCAATTTTTGTTTTGTTGTTTTATTTGTGATTAAGTTTTGAGTTATCTTATATTTTGACTGTTGTGGTGATGTATTTTTATCTTGTTTCAATTTTTTTTTAATTTTTTTTTAATTTTGGTTTCAGTTTTAGTTCCATGGTTATTCTAAAGTTTCAGTTTTGACATGCAAGGTGATCTTATTATTTAACATGCAAATTTATATATGGGAAATGAGAGATACAGAAAGGTAAATAAAAGTAAATTGCAATACAATAACTTAAAAGCGTACCTGTTGATTCATCCCATTTCTCCACCTAGAAGGACAATATTTGCAATGCATATGTATAATTTTGCAGGAATTAAAACATGCCTGTAGGAGAAGGAAAGAGTACATATTTGAAGTGTGTTTACCAAACCCTATGTCATACCCCAGTGGGTCCAATTCGTTCATTTGTGGGGATGATTCCATCAAGAAAATCATAATATGTCCAAGTGTCCTTCGAGACACTTAAAGAATCATTAAAAGGTCTTGGGTAATTCCCCAAGCATTTCTTAGTCCCTCGAATCGTCTCGAGTTCTTTTTGGTTTTATTATGTTTGTTATGTTCTTCACCCAATTCATACCCTTATGCTCAATGAACCTTGATGTGTTGATTATCCCTTTAAGTGGGGGTAATTATCATTTGATGTTTCACTTACGGATTATACGGGTAAAGGCCCTTAGAGGCAATTTGGGCTTAATTAAGAAACTTAGCCGGTTTGATTTCTAAATCTGGGCTTGTAGTGTATTAAACAGGTTTCAAATTATTTATAGGATATTTTACTAAACCTCATCAGACAAGAATTTGATTAAGTCTAATTCTCCACTAAGAATGTGTAGATTTGTAATTTTAGAAAGATTTAAATATTTATACTTTTAAGCCTTATCAGGAATCATAAATCATTTTAAAACCATTAACTGGGGTTTTAAGTCAGTGGGTTATGATCTTCTAAAGTCAAACCCCTAACCTCAATATAGCAAAGAATGATTTTTATGCCATTTATATTTATATTTATTCCAATTAATTTTCTTTCTTTTTTTAGGGTTTAATGACAATTAGGGTATTTTTAATGGTTAAACCAAGTTTGTATTTTTCTTAGGGTCCTTTGACCACAATGAACCTACCAAAACAAGTTTATACATTTTTCTGATGAATATTCTAATTGTTATAAATATTTAATAAAAACAGACACAACATACTTGAAAAATAGAGATCTCTCCCAAAAGTCCTCCCCTGACCTTGGAAAAATCAGGGAAGATATCTCATGATAAAGAGATCAAAACCCCACAAATCAAGTCAGGGTGAAATCTCTATGAAAATGGAGAACCCAAAAAAGAAATACTATATTTAACTAATTAAAAAGCACACATGCATGAAATAAACATGAAATCATTTCCACATTACTCTATACTGTTCATTGAGCATGAGGGTATTTTTTTTTTATTTTTATAATTTTTCTATAAAAAGATATGGATCATTAAAGTTATGGTCATTTAAATAAATCAGAAAATCCTGATTTATTTACTTATCCAGCTCACCGCCAGCATATCCTTGGTAGCTTTGAACTGTGCACGCGTCCACTTCTAGTTGGGGGCCGCCAACTGTGTCAGCCCCGCACCAAGACTTCATCCAACACAATCTCAGCAGTTTCTCAAATATACGTGCGATCGGACAACTCTTTGTCATCGTCCCTAAGTCCCCCAACCCGTGAACCATCCACTTTTTAACCTTAATTTCTCCCTTGATACTCATCCAAATTAAGTGTAGTTTGTTTTCATAAACACGTCTAAACTAGGAGAACACATCTATATAGTTAATCAAGTCTTAAATTGAGTCTAAGAAAATGGAAAATTAAAATAGGCTCAATTTGAGGAGAAAATTCAATACATTTTCCTATGAGGTTTGGCCTCAATTGGGTGCTTCCAAATGCTTGAGTTGAGTCCAAAGAGCTCCTAGATGAAGCCTTGGGCCATGGTGAATTGCCTAGACACGAATTCAACTAAGGCTGATTTTGGGTGTTGATCAAAGTCTATACTAGGGTGGTCTGGTGATGGCGCTTTTATGGGGGTTCTTCCTCTTTCACTCTAGGGATTGCCATGATGAATTGCCTAGACACGAATTCAACTGAGGCTGATTTTGGGTGTTGATCAAAGTCTCTACTAGGGTGGTCTGGTGATGGGGCTTTTATGGGGGTTCTTCCTCTTTCACTCTAGGGATGATGTGGGTATAGTTAATTTGACCTTGGTGCACTGTGGAGCTGTGGGGGATGATGTCCTAGTTTGCACTAATTTTTTAGCTCCAAAATTGAGCTCAGGCAGTGGGTTTGAGTGGCTTAAAATAGAGGGCTTGCACTCAAAGAAGTTGAGAGAAGCTCTATCAACAATTTTTTAAGGTCTCCCCAAGGAATTTCAACAACCTCTCCTTTGGTCGTGAGAGGCTAAGTTTAATACGGGAGGCCATGGTGGCTTCCATGGATGGTCAGTGGATGGAGAGTGGTGCTTAGGTGGAAGGAAGAAGTGCTCAAGTGTCCAATTGGGTTGGGACACATCATGTGGGTTTAATTTTGAGTTTTATCTTTTATGGAGCTCTTGGGTTTGGGTTTTCAGATAGCCAAGTTGGCCGGCCGACCAAACTCAGGTCGCCATCTTACTGAGGATGATTAGTGGTGGGTTTAATTGAAGTGGAAAGGGCTTTTGGCTAGGTTGGGTCAACCATGGGTCTAGCCGCATTGTAATGAGCTTGGGTGACTCCCCATGGCTGACCAAGGTCAGGTGGATCAGTTGAAGTAGTGTGGAGAGGTCCCTATCCAAAGGATTTGGCTAAGCATGAGTTAGAGTGTGTCATTAAAAGGGTTAAAACATTTTTTTAAGGGAGCTTTAAAGGGCTCCTCCTTTTGCCATTATTAGCTTGGTGAGGTGGCAAAGTCTCATATGGCTCACCTATGGCTTGGGGGTGGCTTCATGGCTTGTCCTTGGCTGGTCAATTTGCATGAAAGGGATTTTTGGATTTATGGGGTATTTTTGTGGAGTTTTTCATGAGGCTTGATTTAGAATGACTTGATCATGAATTTAAAACTTAGGGAATGATTTTGATTAAATGGATGATGTTAGGAAATTTCATGCCATGTGGGCTTTGGATTTGGGCTTTTGGAATTGAATGTGGTGGGCTTGTGCTTTTAAATTTGAGGGTGAATTTGGGAAAAATTTTGGGTCAATTAAATGTTTAATTTGGTGTATGGAGATTTCATGAAGATTTTTGAAAGGATTTAAAGCGATTTTGAATTGAATTGGAAGGCCAATTTTGTGGAATTCAGACATAGGGTCAATTTGGGGATTTTGGGTTAGACTTCAGTTTGGGTGAAATTGAGCTTGTAATTAGGTCAAGTTGGGTTTGTATTTGGTTGTAATTAGTATTAGGGATGTTAAATTTTGGTTTGTAATTGAAATTGGGCCAGATTGAGGTCAATTTTTTTTGACATTGGGGCTAATTTAGAGAAGTTGGACCTTTAGGGCAATTTGGGGCTTTTGGTCAAAATTGGTCAATTTAGTCAAATTGGGTTCATGAGAGTGGTTTAAATTGATTTTGGGGACATTTGGAATGATTTTGGAAAATTTGAGAATTTTTTAAAATTTTAGGTCATGAGGGGCATTTTGGGGTATTTTGGGAATTTGGTGATTTTGGTCATTTTGGTAATTTTGATAAAAGTTTGGGCTAGAGTGGGTAGGTAAGCCATGAAGCCATTTCCAAGTCATGAAAGCCATATGACGACACAATTTGGATGTTCAATATGTTGGTCCTAAACCTCTTAGCCTAGGGCTAGGGGCCACCCATATGAGCTTTCCAAACAGAGTCAAGAGACCAAATTGAGTGCAAGTGGTCTTAGGGTTTAGGGTGTGTAAAAAAATGTACAGTGTGCAAGCTAGCCTAACCACGATCAGACCACCTAGGTTTAGTCCTAAGGCTTGACCATCCTGTGGGGACTCTCCTTGATCTTCCTCATATTGACCCCACCTACTAAGTGTTAGAGGTTAGAACCAAAATATGGAACTTCAACTTGAGCAAATAAAAGTTTAGAATTTCTAATGCTGAGGGTTCTTTTTCTAGTCCTCTAGGAATAGTCAACTAATGCTGAGGGTTCTTTTTCTAGTCATTTAGGAATAGTCAACAAGAAAATCCTATGGCTAGACGCTAGGCTACTAAGGAAAAAACTCCACCTCAACCAAAAGTGAGGTCAATAAATGGACCCCCCCAATAGTTGTGGTGTGTTGTGCAAGCACACCGTGTTTATTAACATTGACCAAAGAGCTCAACAAAACCAACACAGACGTCTAAGCCAACATGCCTAGAACAGAAAGAAGAATTTGGTGACAGTTGTTTCTGCTTGGGAATTGGCAAGTGAATATTCGATTGAAACCAAAGATTCAGAACACTTGCTAGGGATTAGAAGGAAAGGAATTCCGAGAACAATCATGACAGTCACGATGAAGATTCAATTTCAATTTGATTGTTAGAAAACTTTGATTTTGATTTCAATAGTTTCAGAGGATGGGAATCATAATTTAGGTACTGTAATTTAGGTACTGACCTTGAGGACCTTGAGATGGGAATTGAAATTTAGGTATTAATCACATAAAAAGAATCAAATATTAGATACCGACCTCGGAAGGAGGGAATCAAAATTTAGGTATTGGCCCCGAGATGGGAATTGAAATTTAGGTATCCACTCTAGAAAGAAAATCAGAATTTAGGTGCTGACCTCGATAGGAGGGAATCAGAATTTAGGTACTAACCCCGAGATGAGAATTGAAATTTAGGTATCAAGCCCATAAAGAGAATCAGAATTTAGGTACCGACCTCAAAAGAAGAGAATCAAAATTTAGATACTGACCCCGAGATGGGAATTGAAATTTAGGTATCAATCCCAAAAAGAGAATCGAAATTTAGGTACCATCCTCAAAAGAAGGGAATCAAAATTTACGCACTGACCCCAAAAATTTCATGAGTGGAAAAATTTCTAGGATTGGAAGTAGAAAATTTAGGGAGTTTAAAGGAATCAGACGACCATGAACCGATCCTGGAATTTCATGGATGTGGAAAATTTCTCGGAAGGAAAAGGGAAAATATAGGAAATTTAAAGGAATTAGATGAGTCTACACTGATCCTAGAATTTCATGGATGCAAAAAAATTCTTGGAAGGAAGATGGAAAATATAGGGAATTTAAAGGAATCAGATGACCTTGTACCGACCCTAAAATTTCAAGGATGCGGAAAAATTCTTGGAAGGAAGATGGAAAGTATAGGGAATTTAAAGGAACCATACGACGTTGCTCCTACCCTGAAATTTCATGGATGCGAAAAATTTCTCGAAAGGAAGATGGAAAATATAGTGAATTTAAAGGAATCAGACGACCTTGCACGGACCCTAGAATTTCATGGATATGAAAAACTTCTCAGTGGAAGGTCAAAAATTTAGGTAATTTAAAGGAATAAGACGACCTTGCACTGACCCTGGAATTTCATGGATGCGGCAAATTTCTCGGAAGGAAGGTGGAAAATATAAGGAATTTAAAGGAATCAGACGACCCTGCACCGACCTTGGAATTTCATGGATGCTGAAAATTTCTCGGAAGGAAGATGAAAAATATAGGGAATTTAAAGGAATCGGACAACCTTGCATCGACCTTGGAATTTAATTTGAAATGTTGTGATGGGGAAGGCTCCTAAAGCAATTCAGTATCAAATGTAGCATCCTCAATCTCTAAAGTATCATGGCAATCAGAATTTAGGTATTGTCCGTGAAATCTGAGATTGTCAAGATTTCAGGAAAATATAGAGATTTTAGAATGTTGAGATTTCATGAAGATATAGAGATTTCGAAATATTGAGATTTCATGGAGATATAAAGATTTCAGAATGTTGAGATTTCGAGGAGGTTGTGACAAATTTGTGCAGAAAACGAGATTCGTGCTTCGCAAGCAGAGAGTGAGGAACTTTGAACTTGAGAGGAACAAACTCACCAAAATCTATGATTTTTATTTCTTGTTGTTTTTAACACATTTAATTATCAAAATATATTTTCCAAAATTTAATTTTGTTGGCTGATTTTCAAAAATAAATTTAAATTAATATCAAATTTAAATTTTAATATCAAACTTTCATTGTATTGTTCTTTCTTCATTATAATTCAGAACCAACATATGGTTCCACGACTCCTTATCAATCACACGAAAAGGGAAATTTGACAAATATGTTTGAATCTAAATGAAATTTCATTATGCTACTTCAAACAGGTGTTACAGACTGAATACATGCTGAAATATTAAAAGAGGCAACATGTTGAATACATCTGAAACACCATATGCGGAGTACATATCATATATGCTGCTATAACGCAGTACAGAAGGTGATAATAACTTTCTATTTGTCCTCTGTAGGGTGAGCTCCTAATCAAGCTAACTTACTAAGCCACGCTCCAAGAAAAGAATTCCTTTTATGTGTACTTAGAGGTGCAACAATCTCATAGCTCGTATGAGCTCAGCTCCTCCAACTTTGGATACGGATGGAACCCATACGATACTTTACTTTCATCCATTCTTCTGAATGATACAAACACTCTGCGATGTCGTACTCCCGGAATGCAGTGCTATACAGACACTCTGCGATGTCGTACTCCCGGAATGCAGTGCTTGGCTAGATCTACTTCATTTCCTTTTAGAATTAGCACTGAATCCATCAGTAATAGAATCTCGATGGATCCTCTGAACTCCCTAGGGCTAACAACATCGATCTCTTTCCCAAACAGGATGTTACTTTGGCTCATGAAGGACCCTGTACAAAAGGGTCTTACAAAATCATGGTGGTCTATGTGTAGAGGGATACAATCTCCTTCATCACTTATATTGATTATGCAACTATTTGGAATGCAGTCTGCTAGTATTATACTCCATCTAACCATCCATTTGATCATTCTATTTATCTCAGAATATAGAGCATCCACTTTGTTGTATATGAGGATATCCGGGGGGTCCCTTTCCTATCTTCGACAAAGTTATGGCAACAACCACACTGGATGGTTATCCTGCCTTTCCCGCTCTAAGTATTTTTTCTTCATTAGTAGAACAACTTGATCTCTGTCTTTCATGTCAAATACATAGTCAAGAATTCTTCTTTCATCATTCCAACTTGATCTCTGTCTTTCATGTCAAATACACAGTCAAGAATTCTTCTTTCATCATTTTCAGAGAAGACCCCTGTATATAGTTATAATCCTTCCAAAATGTTGACAAACTTTCCTTGGATTTCTTCATAGAATTCAAATTCTAGCTTTTTAGCTCCTTTCATCCTTCCAACTCCGCCATAGGAATTCTTTGAGATTGTAGGGATTGCTCCCTTATCATAACATCTATAGGATAACATGTCTGACTTAGCTCTGTAGATAATGAAATATATGATTAAGTATCTGGGTATACTGCCTCCTGACACCCTATATTGGCGGCTGTGAACTACTCAAAGGAACTGTAGTGATCCAAGTGAAGGACATTGCATGTTGGGCACTCTATGAATGCTCCTCCCGTCGTTACTTGTACGGGAATCTCCATGTTGCACATCAAGCAACCTCTGTAAAATGCATCTAGAACTGCTGGTAGTGTCTGCTCTACAAAAAACTCTGTCTCATCCTCGTAGCAGGCATACTAGAAGAGGTCTCTCTCATGCAGGGATTATAAATTTTCCCCTCTGAAATTTGGGTGAGTGCATTTTCTGGCTCTTTCATACGTCTCTTTTCCTCGTATAAGAAGGCTTTATGCTTGTGGTAATTAGTGTCCGTCATTGAGTTCTTCTTAGTGGCGCATATGGCATTCTGTCTTCATTAGCACCAATTAAATTTCTCGTCAGTGTGGTTATCATGGACGATAAACGGCTAGTACCTTCCATTGAATTTTGTTGTGTTATCACTTACTTCCTCTTCAACAATGAGTCTTCTTTGGTACCGTTCTTCAGCAGTGATGGTAATCCTTCTTTCTCTTGGCAACTGACTATGTCCATCAAGGGGCCCTCATAGTTCACGTTGACCTAACCGAAGTCTAAGTCGCACTCATAGTTCACGTTGACCTAACCGAAGTCTAAGTCAAAGTTTATGATGCCTCCCTGAGCTACCCTTTCTTTGTTCAGTGCAAGATTCAAGCTGTCTCTAAAGGCGAAAATTAGCTTTTGTCCAGACATTTTTCTGCACAAGACAGAAAAACATCAGTGCGTTGAAACTGAGCATGAACAAGAACAAAAAAATGAAATATTTCTTAAAAAAATTTAATTTTTAATTTATACAGCTGCAAATTTTATTTATTTAATTCATTTTTATTTAATGAAATTTCAAAGTTAGAAAACTGAAGAAGAGAAATAAAGTGAGCAACTTTCAAAATTTTAATTTTCTCGAGGTTAATTTTAATACAAAATTTTGGACCCAGTCACAAACGCTTGGCAAAATAAATAACCACAGAACGAACAACATTTTCAGAAATATCTTTCAAGCAATGTTACGTCGAGTAGTATGTCTTCAAGTAGTGGTCATTAACCGACAGCATAGGTCTTTCGCCTCAAAATCCACTAGCTGGTAAGATCCTCCTGAATCGACCTTCTCTTTGACAAATGGTCCCTCCCAAGTTAGTTCAAATTTTCCACCTATCTTACGGTGTGTAGGTATAGGTATTTTGAGAACAAGAACAAGGTCACCAACTTTAAACACCCCTGGGCAGACCAATTTGTCATGAGTTTGCACCATCATTGCTTGGTAGAGCTTCAAATGCTATTATGCTTCTAGTTATTTTCCATCGACACTTTCCAATTCTTCAAGTCTGATTTTTTCACCTTCTTCAATTGTTATTAGGTTGGTGACGGTGACTCTGAGAGACGATGTCTGGACTTTTAGAGGCAGTACAACCTCAGACCCGTACAGAAGTGCGTAGGGTGTACATTGAGTGGGAGTTCTGAACAATGTCTAGTAGGCCCACAAAGCTTTAATAATTTATTATGCCAATCTTATTTATTTTTATTCAATTTTTTCTTTAAGATTTGCACGAGCGTTTTATTTAAGGCATCAACCAGTCCATTTGCTATAGGATAGTAAATTGTAGAGTGTCTCCAATCTATCCCATATAATTTGACAAAAATGTTAATCTTTGTACTTTTGAAGGCTTTCCCATTTTTAGAAATCACTTTGCGTGGTACATCGAAATGGTAAATGAATTGGCTTTTAAAAAGTTGCAAAACATGTTGTGTTGTAACCTCTCATAATGGTACTGCCTTTGCCCACTTGGAGAAGTAATCCGTAGTGGAAAGAATAAATCTGTCCCTTAGTGGATGGAGGGTCTATCGGACCTATTATGTCTGTGCCTGTTGACCTCACTTTTGGTTGAGGTTTGGTTTTTCCTCTTTAGTAGCCTAAGGTCTAGCCATAGGACTTTCCTATTGACTATTCTTAGAAAACTAGACAAGGA
>NW_018165263.1:168915-169231 GCF_001263595.1 Phalaenopsis equestris | reverse complement strand
ATTTCATTTTTCTCAACTATCACATGACCCAATTTGGCCAATTTGACCATCTTTGATCAAAACCCCCAAATTGCCCTTTAAAGTCCCAAATTTCCCCAAATTCAACTCAAATGTCCATCAATTTGATCTCAATTGACCCCAATTTCAATCATAAACTCAAATTCACTTTTGATATGGTAAAAGTAGGCCAAATCCAAGCTTAATTGGCCCATGATTTGAGCCTAATTTTAGTATAGGTCAAACCCCCCATTTTGGTCACATGACTTAATCTCACTAAGTTGATCCATAGCCTAGTCAATTGGCCCCAATTAATGTT
>NW_018165263.1:166074-168815 GCF_001263595.1 Phalaenopsis equestris | reverse complement strand
TTGACTCTCTCCCTGAGATTGATACCTAAATTTCAGATCTCATCTTTCGAGGTCTATACCTAAACTTGCTACATGATTCCCATCATTTAGAAATCTCTAAAATTTCATAACTCGGAATCCACTCTCCAATTCCCAGCGAGAGTCCCTACTCCTTGACTTGATCAAACATGCATCTGCTAGTATCCCCGGTGAAAAAAAAAAACACACACACATAACTCTACACATACTTCCGAGTCTGTTGACTTACGAGTTTGTATTGGTTTTTGTTGATCTCGTGGGTCAACGCCAATACGCGCGGTGTTCTTTCCCAATGACTTAACTTTTGGTTGAGGTTTAGTTTTTCCTCTTTAGTAGCCTAAGGTCTAGGCATAGGTCTTTCCTATTGACTATTCTTAGAAAACTAGGCAAGGAGCCCTCACCATTAGAAATTTCAAACTCTTCTCTACTCAACTTGAAGTTCCACATATTGGTCCTAACCTCTAGCACTTAGTAGGTGGGGTCACTATGGGGGAAACTTAAGATGAGTCACCCTTAGGACTACTGGACCTTGGTGTTGACTCTGGGTGTTGTTCTAGGGCTAAGGCACTTACTTGCAATCACTTACATTCACAATCACTCACTACCCTAAACCTAGAACTTCTAAGCTTTCGTCCGTTGATACTTTTATGAGACTCCTGTAGGTGGTTCCCTAAACCCATTAGGCCTAGGCTAGGGTTTAGCTAAGACCACTACATAGAGGACCCAAAATGGGGTCTGTATTGGTCCATGGTTTATTAATGGTGGTTGGTACTCCAACTCTAATAAAATACCCAACCTAGCCTTTTGCCCGCAAAATTCCCCAAACTACCCAAATACCCTTGGGACCCCAAATTTGGCCAAAATCTCTAAATCTTGCCAAAATACCCAAACTTGTTCAAAAATCATTTCAAACACTTTGAAAAAACCCAAGTAACCCAAAAAAATTAAATTGGCCAAATTACCAAAATACCCTTCCACAAAATTCTAAAAATTCTAAAAAATCCCAAAAATTTCGAAAACCTCTCAAATATTCCCAATTTCATTTTCTTTAACTATCACATGACCCAATTTGGCCAGTTTGACCATCTTTGATCAAAACCCCCAAATTGCCCTTTAAAGACCCAAATTTTTCCAAATTCAACTCAAATGTCCATCAATCTGATCTCAATTGACCCCAATTTCAATCCTAAACTCAAAGTCACTTTTGATATGGTCAAACTAGATAAAATCTAAGCTTAATTGGCCCATGATTTGAGCCCAATTTTGGTATGGGTCAAACCCCCAATTTTGGTCACATGACCTAATCTCACCAAATTGAACCCATAGCCTAGTCAATTGGCCCCAATTAATGTTGGAAAATCTTTATAACATTCGTAAACATCAAAATAAACCATCAATTTTCCTTTTTGAAGCCTCAAATCCATTTGATTTTGGCGTAAATCCAAAATTCCCAAATTTAGCCCCAAACTGGCTAAGTCCCCAAATTTCACCCAACTGATTGCCTTAATTCCAAAATTGACATGCAATTCATGTTGAAAACTCTTCATGGGGTACCTATTGACCTGATTTTGGCCTAAATCCGAAATTCCCAAATTTAGCCCCAAATTGGCTGTCCCCAAATTTCACCCAATTGATTGCCTTAACCCCAAAATTGACATCCAATTCATGTGGAAAACTCTTCATGGGGTCCCTATTGATCATTTACAACAATAAATTTGGAATTAGCCCAAGGCTAGCCCAAGCTAGACCCAAGCCTAGCCCACCATAACCGAATTGATTAGAATTCAAGATTCCCTCAAATTGATCCTTCAGTTGAACTCCAAACCGCTTCCATCCTTCACCAAATAAATTCATTACGATCATCTATACCAAATGCAGTATTTATTTGGGAAAAATTACATGGATAGCCTAGACCAAACCCAAGACTTGGTCATTTGCACCCATTTGTACCCATGCACTAAATGTGACCCAACCACCCCCACAGCCATTGGTTAGACCCTAAGACTGAGCCAAAACCCATCTAACCACCTAAAATAATCCATGGACTAAAAGTTCCCCAAATTATGGGATTTTATTTCCAAAAATGCACATGCTTAAGATACCCTTACCAAAACAAAACCTCATTGCATTAAGTTGCTTTGATAGATTCCCCTGGATGCCCTCAGCACCTAGCCACCTTCCCCTGCCATGGCCGGCCATCCTAGTTGCCGGAGAAGCTCAAAAACAAGAGCCAGCCCCATGGAACTTCACCCAAATCAAACCTAGAGGCCAGCTCAGCCAAGTCAAATTGTAGAGCCCCTCTGCCCTCCACCTAAGCACAATAATGCACCCAAATATTTGCCCTGAGAGCCACCCCATGGCCTTTTTATAAAAAAACTCACCTCCACGGCCATGGGAGTAAGTGCTGAAAATTGCTTAGAGAGACCTCTCCAAATTAACCACAGAGCTTCCCTAAGATCCCCTCAGTGCATTCCAACTATTTTCCCTCACCAATTTCCACTGTCGAAGTTCAATTTAGAGCTCAAAATCTTGTTAGAAACCAAGACAGAGCTCATTACACTTCCGCACTACACCAAACTCAAATTAACTCTACCCACACCTTCACAATAGTGAAAGAAGCCAAAGCCCTATAAAATCCCCATTCCACAGAGCCTCTACCATAGCTCTAGACCAACACCCAAATCCGGCCGTGATCGAATTCATACCTAGGCCTTGCACCACAA
>NW_018165263.1:155970-165815 GCF_001263595.1 Phalaenopsis equestris | reverse complement strand
GTGTGGATGGTCACAGGATCATTCTATCGGGGACGATGACGGGGAGCTGTTTGATCAAGCGTGTATCGAATGGACGACCAAGATGAAGCCGGACAGTGCTTCTTTACACGAATAGTGGGATGCGTGGCTGTTGGCGTGGATGGCGGCGTCAAATGGGATCACGTTGCATGGAGCTTCGGAGCCGCCGTAGGTTGAGGACGCACCGCGTGGATAAGTAGAAAAATAGGGCTTTTCGCCATAAGATCAACCCCGAAGCAATTTGGTTGAGTCTAGACCGAGATCTTAGGGTTTTAGTGTGGATGGTCCCAGGTTCATTCTATCGGGGACGATGACGGGGAGCCGTTTGATCAAGCGTATATCAAATGGATGGTTTTAGTGTGGGCGGTCTCGGGGTCCCTCTATCGGGGATAATGACGGGGAGCCGTTTGTTCAAACGTGTATCGAATGGACGGCCAAGATGAAACCGGACAGTGCTTCTTTACACAAACAGCGGGATGTGTGGCTGTTGGCGTGGATGGCGGCTTCAAATGGGAACGTGCCGCGTGGAGCTTCAGAGCCGCCGTGTGGATAAGTAGAAAAATAGGGCTTTTCTATTTATTTAAACTCCCTTAACTTTAAAAATCCATAATTTTGTGTAGAAAAATCACAAAAATAAAATAAAAATACCCTATTGCTTAGTGAACAGAGGAGAATAATATGGAAATAATTTTAGGTCAATGTGATGCATATTTTATTTTTAATTAATTAAATACTGATTTGAATCTTTTGATTCTCCATGCATGTAGACTTATCATCATTCCTTGAATTTTTGGCATATTGTAACCTCTGTCAAGAAGAACATTTTCTGATTCTTCCAATGTCAGAGGAGGTCCCTAGATAGAGGATCACATTTTTCAACTCTATGTGCATTATTTGTTTAAAATAATTATGTAAATTAGCATGTTGATTAAAAAATTCCAAGAACATTTTGGAAGGTCCACCATGACCAAAGTAGCTTGTGAAAATAATTTCATGGGTCAAGTCATTTAAAATGTACTCAATTTTCATAAACTCTAAATAATTAAGGAAATTAATTTTAAAAGATATAAAAATTTAAATGACTTGATTTTTGATCTCCAATGTTATTTATGATCCATAGAACTCACCATAAAATTTCAAAATATTTTGAGTTCATTTGATAATTTAAGTTGATTTTTAAAGATAAACATCATTTTTGACATTTAAATGATTTTTAAAAAATCAAAATATAACTCAAAAATTTATAAAAACTTATTTTTTGAGTTCTCTGTGATAAGAGGTATTTTCAAAAAAAATAAAATGATATTAAAAAAAAACTTGATTTTAGCCTACTTTTAATATTTAAATAATTAAAAATCCCTAAAAATCACAAAAATAATAAAACTCATGGAATTGTTCTAAATTTCTTTCTTATCACTTAGGAATAATTAGAATATTTTTCCTGGTTTTATAAATAAAGATATTGAATTTTAAAGCTCAAAATAATTTTTAAAGGCTAAAAATGAGTTTTCACTAGAATAATTTTAATAAATCAACTAAAATTCAGAAAAATATAAAATCTTCCTATCTGAGTTCTCTAACCTTAGGGAGACTTTTCAAAAATACAAAAATTAATTTTCCCCATTTTAAATAGGTTAATCTCTCTTGTACTGGAGGGATTGTCTCTTCTAGTGCTACTATTTGCTTTCTTTTCTCCTTGGGAGCCATCCTAAGAGGTAGAAATTTTCCGCTTCGTAAGTTTATTTCAATTATTTCCTCCCGCTCTTGTGGTAAATTTGAAGTTTCTTTCAGAAGTGCCTTTGATTATGCTTTTGTCTCTAAGTCTAATGATTCTAAGTTTATAGAAATTGGCACTCCACATAATTCGAGTGTAGCAATGCATCTTCACTTTCACTGTTATCAAAATTCTTATTATTACTTCTATCATTTGGATTGATGTTAGACTCATTGGGTTGGGTACAATTTGAGCATTTTCTACAAGATCAAAATCGAGTTGGTTCTTTTTAGGAATGATATTATCAAAGATAGATAAAATATAGCCAAAATTAAAGGTTTTAGCATTAACCGACCCCTGAGGGACAAGAAAAAGTCAAACAAAATCAATGGCTCAAAAGATTTCTTTCCCTAATTCGAGATGATGATTCTAGGAGAGAAAAAGATGATCATTCTAGGAGAGAAAAGATAAGTAGAAGTAGGGACTACAAAGGGAAAGGTAGCCTCTATTCTATGAAGTCCTATAATCCTCTCAACCTCCTTTTCTTTTCCTTTCTGTGAGGTATCTTATTGAGAATCCTCTTGGAAAATTTAGTCCATGTTATATTCCATTCATCATTATCTTTATAGGGGTCAACATGAATAGATTCATTGACCGATATTACGTTAATCAAACCCTTTTCGAGCTCTTTCAAGTATTCCATTGGGTCGTCTATGTTCTCTACCTTGAAGTTATATTCCAACCAATCCTTGAAAACGATCTCATTCTTGTGCTCGAGCATCATATGGTAGGCACAATAGTTGGGGTAATCCTTCTTAATGACTTCTCTTTATCTCTTGGCTTCAAATAATTTGAACTCCAAGATCATTAATAAGCTATGAAATATCTTTGTGAAAACTTCTGCTTTGAACGGATCTTATTAATGTGTTTAGCCAATGACTTCTTTTCTATATTTTGTTGAGTTCATTATTGAAGCTGCAACTTTAAGGATGGTTGCGATGGATTGACATTCTGTCACTTTTTTCTTTGTTCGGGTTGTACCTGTATCGATTATTTATCCTTCTATTGCTGAAGCATTTCTTGAATTCTTTTCAAATGTTTTGTCTCAGCTTTTCTATTTGTTCTCTTATATTCATTTGCTTGGCTTCCTCTTGGAGACTGGCAGCTTTAAGCATAAATGCTACCGATCTGTGAATGTTCGAGTAAAATTCAACAACATGTTATTCCTAAAGTTGAGTTTCAGACTTCATGCTAAGATTTCTCCAGTGAATGATGTAATCAATAAGAGTTTTTCTTGGTTTCTGCTTCTTTATCACTTTAGATCTCCGACAGTGATGTGGTGTTGTACTCCGAAAAAATGTTGAATAAAGAGATTTTCCAACTTAAGAAAAGTTTTGATAGATCCATCAGGAAGGTCAACGTATTAATCAAAAACAACTCCTAAGAGGCTGTTAACAAATTGTCGAAGCAAATGTGCATCACAACCCCCTATGGTACAACTACTTGCACGAAAGTGTGCAACCTACCAAAGGGGGTTTTCATTTCCATCAAATAATTTGAAAAGTTGTGGAACAAATCCCTTAGGGTATTGGACATAATCATATTACTCTGGGTAGGGTCTACTATTTGGAATTAATGATCCAACCATCATCTGAGCCATTATATCCTTGACTTTTTGTTCCACTAATTGAGTTATGTAATTTTCTAGATTTTTGTTTTCAATGGAGTCCTTTTTCCTCTGACTTGTTTCTTCCATTTCTATCAGTTCTTTCTTCTCATCGAGAATATGGACCATTTATGGTTCAAGATCTTGATATTTGGCGACGATGTTACTTAGGACTGGTTATGCAAAGTTACCAATGCGACCATCATCTCCTCGACTTTCTTTTCAAGGCGATTAATTTGTTCGTCGCATTGTCGTATGACCCTTTATAATTCTTCTATCATGTATTCTATACTTGATGGTTGTATCTCTCATGCAGATGAGGTAGCTCATGTCTCTACCATATTATTTCTGAAAACCTCACCTCTGGTTCATTGAGAGAATTCCTTTCTTTGTCTATGGATAGTTGCCTGACATTGGCTCTTGATTTCTTTAATCTTTCTTTAATTAAATAGTTTGATCTCGTTTATAAATCTATACTGAAGGATTATTTACTGACATGGTACATTGCATCCCCACAACTTTAGAGACTTCTTAAGATGGTTTATGTCTCCATATGTTTTTTTTAAGTATAGGACGAGTCACCTCTAGGGGAGTGGCATCATGATGTAGGTAGCTACAATCCCCAGCTCGTATCATTTGCACTAGTGTTCATTTTAACGAATCTTTCCTTAGTTTGTGAAATTATTTCATCATGTGTTGGTAAAGAAACTAGAAGGTGTCTCAACTTAGCTTTGGAAATGGGAGTGTGACGCACATCTGTGCCACTGTAGTTTACCGATCTCCTAAGAAAAGCTTAGCAGGGACCTGAGTAAATTGATCTTCAGATGATGTATTTTATTGCTTAAAAGGTTTTCTCTTCATTAATGGGCAGACTGCACATCCCATTTTTCCTATAACTTGTGAGAATGAATATTCCTCTTTTCTTGTGAGCTTCTCAAACACAAACCAAACTTTTGAGACAAAAGAACTTTTTCTCTTTTCTAGATGAAAAGATCAAGATTGATTATCTACAATGTGTTGAACATTTTCCTCGTCGAGAGCAACAGACAACGGTTAAAACTTACTTCCTTTTAGGAAGAGGTAGTCCTCAGGGAACTTCACTTCCTCGGGCTCAACAGTTTCTGATTTGGTAATTGTATCAATTGCATTCTTTTTTCTTTTGCTTAGTGCGGATCAAATTCTATTCCTCCATTGAGTGCAAGTTAGTGGATTAAATTTAGAGCTGAAACCAACCTCAAACATAAACAACGTCAAACCACATTCATCCTCTTTGATGAGGATTTCTTTACTTTACGATCAAATTCTTTATTTATTTCATTAATGGGATAGATTATAATGAACTTTTGAACTGTTTTGACAATAGAGGCCTCCTTAGATGGAATTCTTGAGAGGATAGAAGTCCTTGAAGGAATTCAATTTGAATTCAATCAGAGGCTATGTAACCTCAAGTGAGGCTTTCTTGATGATAGTTTGAGGTAAGTTGACCAACACTACTTCAATTTCATCAAATCTAGATCCAATCTTGATTATTGATCCTTGCTAACGAGTAGCCTTGCTAGTTAGCAAATCAAATTGTTGAGAGTAGGAAAATATTAACTTCAGGGCATCCATTGCAGCGGTACAATATTTTTAGAAAAGTTCAAAATATCATTTTTTACTTTAGACTCATTATGTAAATTGGAGATTTTGTATTTAAGCGGTTTTTTTTAAGTATTAATATCATTTTTTATGCCATTTTATTCAGTTGTTTGTTTAACCTAAGTTTTGTTCATCAAGAACAATTCTTTGGATTGAAAAAACTTTAGTTCTACTTTTTCTAAAGATTGAAATGAGTATGACATAGATATGAGAGAAGGATAATTTAGTCTAATAAAAGGCACATTAACCTTGCAATGAGAACAAAGTAATTAACTAGAGATGGGGAGAGAGAGAAAGTCTCCAGCATAGTCGCCACTCTCTTGTCACTGCCGCCAATTCTTCTGTCTTGACATTTGTTGATGTCATCGTTGTCAAGGAGTCGCCACTTTGTTATCCATTGCATCGACCTCTTCTCCGAATAAATCTCTTTTTTAGATCATATAGGTGATCTTGAGAAATTGAGAAACTTGGAGGGAAAAGAAATGGGTAAATAATAATGGAAACATACAAAAGAAAATAACTCGAAATCTTTCTTTTGATTATAATTATAGAGGGAACTTTGGAGTGTTTGACTTCCAAGATACTTGTGTAAATAAAACCACATGAAAAACCCCAAAACTAGAGATTTAAGTATGATATATATCCAGGGGGTTAGCATTCTCATATACTATAAAACTTCTATAGTTAATTATGTCTAATATAGTTATGACCACTTAAGCAAACTCTCGATTAAAGTTAAAATTTGTTCTCACAAAGTTTAAGTGTTATTTGTCAAGGAATGGAACATCAAAATCCAGTCCTAAGGGTAGTAAATCTCTAAAGATTTGATACTATCCTAAATGTTTTTGCTCTGTTGTTGTTAATTGTTTTTTTGAAATTTGTCATTTGACTCCAGGTCTTGAACTTTCATCCCTAAAAAATAGAGTTAGTACACCCTAATAACATGTATAGTAGATCTAGAGCATTACATGCCTTATATATTCAGTAGCTTTGCAAAAAAAGTTAATACAAAAATTATGTTTTATTAATTTAATTTGTTAACATTTTTAATTTTTAGACATCCCAATCAAGAAGTCTATGGCTTCGTCGTCCCGAGGTCATCAGTTACCCTGATCTACTTAGTCTGAGAGGCGATCAAACCTACTATGACCGGAAGATTCTTATCAACAACCATAGATTGTGTCATCCAAAAGATCTTCATAGACCCGAATATCTGGGGTTAAAGTTGTGTTCGGTGATATTTGTTCATTAAGAATTTATTTAAGTTTTAATATATTTTTTGGATTTAGAGGTTGAAAATTTTAGGCTTTTAGCATTATATTAGCCAATTAATTTATTTTGTCACTTTTTTTATTTTTGTATATTATTATTTTGAGATAACTCGACCAAGATCTCATGGTTCTATCGTCCCGAGTCATTAAAGTTTGCATTTTGATTATTCATAAGTGATAAGAAGATATTTTGTTAGCAGTCATGAGTTGCCTCATCCAAAATATCTCCTCAAACCTGGTTTTAGAATTTTTTATTCAAGTTTAAGTTTTAATGTCTTTTAAGATGAATTTTATTTTGTTTAGGTTGGTTGGACATTTTGGCTCAACTTATCATGGTTGAGGTTAAATATAGCTTTAGTCTCAAAAGAGAAATTAAAAATCTATTTAACTTCTAGTCACCTAAATTCAGACAACTTGTTCAATTTGGATTTGAATAATCCATAGTTAACTTCTCGATAATCTGATATAATCCAAATTAGGTTAACTATTCCTCAAATTATCCTTAATCCATGTTTTAAGTTCAACATGATTAATCCACGTTGGTTTAAATTTAACTAGAGTCTAACTAAAACCTACTTGACTTCAGACTAGCTCAGTAATAATATTGAGTTTTTCATTCATCAAGCCACATTAACTTAGAATCAACTTAGGTTGAGCCAAGCTGATTCAAGTTGATTATTTGGATTAAATCAAGTTCAAGCTATATTAGACGTGTTTATAGTCCAACATAATTTAGGCTTGAGTCATTATTCAAGCTTAAGCTAGATTAAACTTTGCTATATCATTGACTTCACTTAGAGTTTCAAATGGGACAAATTTGAGTTAATTTAATTTAAAGAAAAACTCAGAAAGTGAGCTTATTTGAATTTCCCCTAATTAAGCCAGGTTAGCCCAACGGTCTGGTTGATTTGGGTTGGCCTGAGTTAGTTTGATTTGTCTCGGTATATCAGTTGATTTAGGTTAACTTAAGTTAGGTTGGATTGACCCAGTGGTACAATTAATTTGGGTTAATCCGAGTTAGGTTGTGTTGGCCCTCTGGTTCAGTTGATTTGTTAACGTAGACTCAAATGAACCTAAGTCCAAATCCGATCACCTTTAAGATTTTGGTTCAATGTAGATTGACTAAGTCTAATGTGAGTTAGACTTAGGTTTTAGGTTTTGGTTAAGTCTAATTTCAGTAAGAGTTAAAGGGATAATTAGGTTTAATGAAGGTTAAACCTATTTTAGGTTTAACTAAACCTTATTTAGATTGAGACTAATGTAGGCTAGACCTAATTATGATTTAAGATTTACTTAAGTCTAATCTAGGTAAGACTTAAATGGAGTAAATAGGTCTAAAATTGGTTAGACCTAGTTAAGTTTAGAGATTCCCTAAGCACAATTTAAGTAAGACTTAATTAGGTAATTAGGTCTAATGTTGGTTAGACCTAATTAAAATTTAGGATTTATTTATGTCTAATTTAACAGAGACTTAATTAGTTAATTAGGTTTGATGTAGTTTAGACCTAATTAAAGTTTAAAGTTTAGGATTTAATTAAGTCTAATTTAAGTAAAACTTAATTAGGTAATTAAGTCTGATGTTGGTTAGACATAATTAAGGTTTAAGAGTTAATTAAGTATAATTTAAATAAAACTTAATTACGTAATTAGGTTTGATGTGGGTTAGGCCTAATTAGGATTTAAGATTTAACTAAGTTCAATTTAGGTGGGACTTAGTAAGATAATTAGGTATAATGTAGGCTAGACCTAATTAGAATAAAATTTAATTAAGTCTAATTTATGCAAGACTTAATTAGGTAATTAGGTCTTATGTAGGTTAGACGTAATTAGGATTTAAGAGTTAATTAAATTTAATTTAAGTAAGACTTAATTAGGTATTTAGGTCTGATGTAGGTTAGACCTAATTAGCATTTAAGATTTAATTAAGTCTAATTTAAGTAAGCCATGATTATGTAATTAGGTATGATGTGGGATTGATCGAATTAGGATTATGTTTAATTAGTCTAATTTAGGTAAGACTTAATTAGATAATTAGGTCTAATGTAGATTAGACGTAATTTGGATTAGGTTTAATTTAGTATAATTTAAGTAAGACTTAGGGCCTGTTTGGAGCAGCTTATAAGTGCGGGGGTATTTTTGTAAACGCTGCGGTACCATTTGGATCGCACGTTTTACCCGCTTATCCGAAAACACGGTTCCATTTTTACTCTAAATGTAGGCCACGGGTCGACCTCGATGTTCAACCCGTGGGTAGCGTTTCAAGATAATCTACTTATTATGAAACACACAAGATGCCCCAAACACACCCTTAATTAGATAATCAGTTCTAATGTAGGTTAGACCTAATAAGGATTATATTTATATAAGTCTAATTTAGGAAAGACTTAATTAAATAATTAGGTCTAATGTAGGCTAGACCAAATTAGAATTAGGTTTCACTAATTCTAATTTAGGTAAGACATAATTAGATGATTAAGCCTAATTTAGCTGAGACCTAAATAAGATTAGGTTTAATTAAGCTTTATTTAGGTAAGGTTTAGTGGGATAATTAGGTTTATTGTAGGTTCCACCTAATTAGGATTTAGGTTTAACTAAGCCTTTTTTAGGTAAGGCTTAGTTAGAAAAATAAGTCTATTGTTGGTTAGAACTAAGGATTTTGAGCTGGTCTCAATTGGATTGGGTTAAATTTGGGTTAGCTTCAAGTTAGATTAAGCTTAAGCTAAATTCAAGCTCAAAATTGGGTTAACCCTATGTTTAGGGTTGGGACTAAGATGGTTAGATCCAATACACATAGTTTATTTGATTCCAATGTGGCTAGAGTCAACATACATGATTTTATTCAAGTTTGGTTGAACCTAAGTCTCGAGTTTAGGTTGTGTCTAGGTTGGTTAAACTCAACGATAAAGATTTAAGTTGGGTTCAAATTGGTTAGACCCAAGATTTAGCCAAATTTGGATGCAAATTAGGCTAAACCCAAAATTAGAGGTGTCTTTTTGATCAGACAATGGTAACCATCCTATTATAACCTTAAGGTAAGGGTCTTAAGGTCAATCAAATTCTTCAAGCTAGGTTTTAGGAAAATTTGAGCCAAAATCAAATTTTTTATTTTTTATATTTTTACCCTTGAATTTCTAATGATTCATTTTAGGGTTTTCAAGGGTGAGAAATTTTTTTAGGGTTCAATTTCATTTTAATTTCCAATTTTTCTGATTTTTAAAATTATTAAAAAATAATTTCAAAGTTGATAGAAATTAGATATTTTTCATTTTATGGGCCTCCCCTCACTTAGGAAAAAACATAGGAAATTCCCCAAAATGGGGGGAAAGATACTTGCAAATTTCATGATTTTTAGGTTTATGTTTAATTTTAAATATTTAAAATACTCCATAGAGTGTTTAATTAATTAAAATTAAACTATAAATTCTTTATTTTTAATTTTATTTTTATTAATTTCTCCTTATTTTACTGAGTTCAGAGTTATTTTTCTTTTACTTTTGTGACTTTTCTACACAAAGATATATATATATATATATATATA
>NW_018165263.1:148718-155929 GCF_001263595.1 Phalaenopsis equestris | reverse complement strand
ATATATATATATATTAAGGATTTTACAAAATTTATAGATTTACTGAATTAAAGAATTTTGAATTAATTACATATCTGACGCGACGCTGATCGCTTGCATCTTTAAAGATATTGACAAAAAAGAATCTTCAGTAGAAGAAAAATTAAATAATTAATGATGATACTATATTAATTAATCAAAATATGAAAATCATTATAAAATGTATAATAAATTAAAAAGTAAAAAATACAGATGATTTTTTTATTTCTTTACAGTGCAATATTTATTTTAAAAAATGATCACCTCACTTTTGATGAAGCAATGAATTCTATATATGTTTTTTTTGGAAGGAAGTTCCTAATAATGAAATAGATTTCCTCTCTTCGAATAAAACATCAATAGGTTGTGATTTAATGTCCAAGGAGATGCATAAGAAATATGGTGTTAACTATTTTAATATTTACTTTTCTGTTGCAAGAATTTCTATAATTTGATCAATTTTGGCTTTAATTTAAGCATGAAATCTAGTTATTCATCAAATAGTTATAAACATTATAATTTTAGATGATTTAGGTAAAAAATTTTATATGAATTAATTTGAAGGTTTTATAGTAAAAGGTCAAGAAAATAAAGTTAGTAAGATAATACATCAATGTATGGATTAGAAGAAGCTCCTAAACAACTTTTATAAAACAATGTTATCATATAACTCTTTCTAGTGAGTCAGATAAATGTGTTTATAGTAAGAGATGGTTATATTATATTATGTCATTAACTTAATGATATTTTAATTTTTGGCAAGAATCTAGGTATTATAAATGACATTAAAGATTTTATATGGTATCAAAAAATTAGGTGAAGCTAGTACTCAAGCATAGAAATTAGTAGAAATACAAACCAAATTTTTATGTCACAATCAAATTATATTCATAAACTTCTTACGAAATTTAATTTTCAAGATGTATATTGAGTAGACACATCATATAACTCTAACTTACATCTTATTAAGAATTTATGTGATAGTTTATTACAATTAAATATTATTAAATAATTGAATATCTTATGCATCTAGCAAATTATTATCGTCCTTATAACTTATGTTGGAAATAAATTAAGTAGATATGCTATTAACCCAAGTGAAACTCATTAGAATGTAATACGAAGGATTTTAAAATTTTTAAAATGCGCAATAAACTATTGCATTCATTATAGTGGTGTTTTTATACTACTAGAATAATATTATGATTCTAGTTGGATTATTGACTATGATGTTATTAAAGCCATTAGTGGTTATATCTTCACATTCTATGGTGGTATATCATGGAAATCACTAATTAAAAACTAGAATGTTGGTCTCCTATGGAAGCATATATATTATAGTACTTGATCTTGTTACTTCTGAAATTGATGGCTTAAACTTTTGTTAGCTTATTTATCTTATGTTAACAAACATGTGCCTACCATTTTAATAAACTTTGAAAATCAAGTAGTGAAAATAAAAGTAAATTGTGCTAAATGAAATGATAAAGATTAGTACATAGAATTAGACATGACTCTTTATATGAATTATATAAATGAAATTTTATGACTTATCATTTTATTTTCTCTGAGAAAAATAGAGTAGATCCATCAACAAAATGACTTGTAAAGACTTTTATATTGATGTCAGTAGTGTCATAGGATTAAAATAGTCATCACAGTGGAAACCCAAAGTTCAAATTGGAAACACCATGATAGAAATTTCAATGCGGTAGAAAAAATGTTGAGTGTGATAATAGTAGAAAAAATGTTGACTTGTAAGGACTTCTATAATACTTATTGATTTAAGATTAAAGTACATGACCTTTAGAATTTGTCTCATATCATGCCCATAAAAAATGAAACAATAATATATATAAGTAGTTCAAAACATTGGTTATTATGATATTTATTATTATTAGCATTTGTTTATACCAGGTCAAAGGTGACTCTTGGAAGACATTTTTCACTGAATGCATGATAAAAATAGTCCAAAAATATAAAACTTCATCTTGGATCATTTTCACCAACTATTTTATTATATTTTTAATTTGAGAGGAATTTTTTTATAATTAATAAAAAGATAAGGATAATAATAATATTATATAGTTGCAATGTGAAAGCTTCATAACTTAATAATGTTTCAAAGACATTATTAATAATATTAAATATTAATATTATAACTTGTAACATAAATAAATTAAATTAAGGAAAAATAAATCAATAAATATATAACTTGAAATAATTTCGTTAACGGCTATAAATCATACATAAAATTAATATTTTGTCTCCATCCCTTAATTATAACTAGATGATAGTATGAGCTTGAAAGGGAATGTCAATTTTCTAAATTCTCTATTACCTTCCCAATCAAAATCTCATCTTCTTTCTTGGTGTTGAGAAGATAGGACGAAGAAAAATAGAATCAACAAAAATCTAGAAGAACACACAGAGATTTAACGAGGTTCGACAAAGATGTCTACGTCCTTGAGAGCAGAGCGGCGACTTTCCTTTCAATCTCAGAAAAGAGTACATGACTAGAATACCGAAGCCCTTAGGGTTACAATAGAGTCTATATATATAGCTCTGGAATACAATATATAATTACAAAATTACCCCTATACCACACCGCGGGGCGTTGCCCCCGCACCCCCAACTCACGTAATGAAACTCCCCCGATTAGATGGATTCTTCCGCTCCACTCCACTTCGATCCAATATCTGTCCCTTATATGGAAAATGAGTCATACCATAACAAATCTCCACCTTGACGAATATTCAGCCCCTTAGGAGAAATACATCATGGAGTTTCATGGAATACATCATGGAGTTTCTTACAGACTGAAGTGGGTTGGGCCATCATGCTTCTCTAGCAACTGCTAGCATTCAACAAGTCCAAGCAACGCAAGAACTTGTTGATAGTAACTGGCTTGGTCAACATATTAGTTGCATTTTCATCAGTATAAATCTTCTGCAACAGTATCTCACCAGAAGCAATCAATTCTCTGATCTTGTGATACTTAACATCAATGTGTTTGGTTCTCACATGGCACACATGGTTCTTAGCCAGATAAATAGCAATTTGACTATCACAATGAACCTAAACTCCACCTTGCTCAACGCCCAGTTCCTTTACTAGCCCAGCAAGCCATAGAACAATTCTTTGGCAGCTTCAGCTAGTGCAATGTACTCAGCTTCAGTTGCAAAGAATGTCACAATAGACTGAATTTTTTATTTCCAACATATAGGCCCTCCACCAAGAGTAAACAAATATCCAGTTGTAGACCTTCTTCCATCCAAATCACCTGCATAGTCTGAATCAATGTACCGAAGGATAAATCTGCTGATTGCCAAAAATAATTTCATGTTCTACAATACTGTTCAAATACCTGAAAATCCACTTGACTGCTTCTCAATGCCACCTTCCTGGTTTAGACATGTATTTGCATACTTGACTACTACCTGAAAATCCATTTAACTGCTTCCAATGTCACCTTCCTGGTTTAGACATGTATTTGCATGCTTGACTAACAGCATGAGTCAAATCAGGACGAGTACATACCATTGCATACATCAAGCAGCTAACTGCATTGGCATATAGAACATTTTCCATGTCTTCGATTTTTGTAATCTTTCTTAGGACATTGTTCTGAAGAAAGCTTAAAATGATTTGTCAATGGAGTGCTCACATGGAGTGCTCACAAGCTTTCACAAGCTTTGCTTTGCTCAACTCAAACCTTTCCAGCACTTTCTCAACATAGCCTCGTTGAGATAAACATAATCGTCTTGTGTTTCTATCTCGATGAATCTCCATTCCAAGAATCTTCTTTGTAGGATTCTGGCTTAATAAAGCTTTCAAACCACGGGCATCACACATAGTATTTACAGCAATCAATATATCATCAACATACAGTAACAAAAAAATAATAGAACGATCATCAAGACTCTTCACATAAACACAACAACCATACTCACATTGCTTGTAACCAATCTGAATCATGTAGAAGTCAAACCGCTTGTATCATTGTCTTGGAGACTGTTTCAACCCATACATTGATTTCTTTAATCTGCAAACCAGATGCTTCCGTCTAGGTTGAGTGAACCCTTCTGCCTAATCCAGGTAAATCTTCTCCTCCAAATCACCATGCAAAAAAGCAGTTTTAACTTTCATCTACTCCAAATGCTGATCCCAAATAGCTACTAATGCAAGCACTAATCTGATTGAAGTATGTCTAATCACAGAAGAAAAGATTTCATCATAATTTATCCCCTTCTACTGTGAAAATCACTTTACTACTAGTCGAGCCATAAATTTTTCCCCTTCTTTTTCTGATACTGCTGGTTTTCTTTTGTACACCCACTTACACCCAATAGCATTCTTTCCCTCAGAAAGCTGAACTAGCTCCCATGTGCAATTTCTCTACAAAGACTCCATCTCCTCAACCATTGCACCCATCCATTTCTCTTTCTCCTGGTTGGTGATAGCTCCATATAAAGTGGTTGGATCATCACTGCTGAGGAGAATTGTACAAGAGTCCAAGTCTTCATAACAAAATCTGCTAGGAGGCTTTATATTGGTGCGTCTCTGTCTATCTCTAGCTAGATTATAATTCTGCAGAATATCTGGAATAGAATCACCAGGTGTTGGATTTGAACCTTCAACTCTCTCAGTTGTTTCTGGATGTTGCTTTAAATCCATCTGCACTGCATATGAAATGGAACTATTCTTTGACACCTTGTCTTGATTCAGCCGCAACATTGACTGTTCATCAAAAACTGCATATTTACTGATCACCATCTTCTTTGCAATCGTATCCCAAAATTTGTATCCTTTAACACCTTCCTTGTAGCCCAGAAAGATGGACTTCTTGGATTTTGCATCAAGTTTTTATCTTTCATCTGCAGGTCCATGCATATAAGCAGTAAATGATCGAAATTAGCTGAATTACATGTTCATACCTCTTCTGCAACCTTGCCACCTAATGATGCCCGAGGTGATCTATTGATGAGATAACATGTCATATTCACAGCATCTACCCAAAAACTCTTAGGAAGTCTTTCATTCAGTCTCAAGCATTTTGCCCTTTCAGTTAAGGACCTGTTCATCTTTTCTGCTACACCATTCTGTTGTGGTGTCTTGCGCACCGAAAAAATGTCTCTGAATTTCATGCTCCTCACGAAACTTCTGAAACTGCGAATATGTGTACTCCATGTCATTAACATATCTCAAATACTTAATCTTTCTGTCAGTTTGGTTCTCCACCTCACTTTTCCACTGCTTGAATTCGGAGAAGACTCCAGATTTTTTCTTCAAGAAATACACCCAAACTTTCCTGAGAAATCATCAATATATGTAACAAAATACAGTGATAATGTAACAAAATACAGTGATTCTCTCATTGACAATTCCCTGATAGGGCCCCATACATCAGAATGCACATAATCAAGAATCCCTTCAGTTTTGTATTTTTCAGTCATTAAACTGACTAATATGTTTTTCAAGAACACAGAACTTACAAAGATCGAGCTTGCAGCTTTTAACACCATGCAACACATTTCTTCTATGCAATTATGTCATCCCACATTTACTGAGATGACATATGCCATAACTTTGTACTATCATCATCTGACTCCACATAATGAACTCCACCTATAACTGTACTCCCTAATAATTTGTAGATATTACCTCCAGTTAACTTTCATTTCATCACAGTCAGTGCACTCTTAACAATTCTAATGGTTTCCCTATCTTTATCTGCCTTAGAAATAAACTATTTCTAAGTAAAGTGCCCATGGAAATCAGATCCTTCTTCAGATCTAGAATATGTCTGACATCACAAAATGTTCTAATAGTGTCATCATACATTTGAATTCTCACTTCGCCAATACCAACAATATTGCAGCATCTATCATCACCTAAATAAACTGAGTCAGAATTAGTTAACCTGTATGAAGTAAACCACTCCTTATTAGGTGTTATGTAATAAGAGCACCCTGAATCAAGAATCCATGCATCCATGAATTAAGTTGATGAAACTGAAAGCATATTACCATCACTAAAATCTGAATTGTCACCCTACACCACATTTACGGACTTGGATGATGCATCACATTTTTCTCCAGTTTGCTTCTTGAGCTTTGGATAATCCCTCTTCATATGACCCGACTCTTTGCACTTGTAGCAATGAATTATCTTTTTGCCTCTAGACTTAGATCTGGAATTTTGCCTTCCAGAATCCTCCTTCTCTTTCTTCCTTCCACGATCTTGATTACCCTTAACATAAAAACTATCGTTATGAGAGCTTTCCCCTGCATTCTGCTTCTGTTGGTTGTGAGCCAATAATACTGCAATAATCTCATCAACAATGATAGTTTCTTTTCCATATGTAAGCGTAGTCACCAGGTGTTCATAAGGAGTCAATGAACACAATAAAATCATTGTTCGATCTTCATTCTCAATACTCACATCAAGCCATGACAAATCTGTGATTATTTGATTGAAGTCATTCACGTGTTTGTTGACCTCACTTTTGGTTGAGGTTTAGTTTTTCCTCTTTAGTAGCCTAATGTCTAGCCATATGACCTTCCTATTGACTATTCTTAGAAAACTAGACAAGGAACCCTCACCATTAGAAATTCAAACTCTTCAACTTGAAGTTCCACATATTGGTCCTAACCTCTAGCACTTAGTAGGTGGGGTCACTATGGGGTAACTCAGGATGAGTTACCCTTAGGAATTCTGGACTTTAGGGTTGACCCTAGGTGTTGGTCTAGGGCTTAAGGTATACACTTGCACTCACAATCACTCACTATCGTAAACTTAAATTTCCTAGCTTTGGTCCCTTGATACTTTTGGGAGACTCATGTAGGTGGTCCCCTAAACCCACTAGCCCTAGGCTAGGGTTTGGCTAAGATCACTACATAGATGACCCAAAATGGGTTTTTCCATTGGTCCATGGCTTATTGATGGTGGTTGGCACTCCAACCCTACCAAGACACCCAACCTAGCCTTATGCCCATAAATTCCCCCAAATTACCTAGATACCTTTGGAACCCCAAATTTGGCCAAAATTTCCAAATATATCCAAAATACCCAACTTGGTCCAAAAATCATTTCAAACACCTTGAAATCACCCAAACTACCCAAAATCCCCAAATTTGGTCAAATTACCAAAATACCCCTCCTTAGCCCAAAATTCCAAAAATTCCAAAAAA